>NC_068456.1:28875193-29127693 GCF_023373465.1 Oncorhynchus keta
CCTCACCAGGGCACTGCCCACAAAGTCAGCCTCTGGGGAAACAGAAACACACTGAGAGTCAGGAATGATCCATTCTAAAATATTGCTTTTCCCGGAAATAGAACATATCCATATTTAATAAGAGGCAGAACAGAAGCTGCTGCTATAGTCAAGGCAGGGTGACATGAAGACCAGGTGACTTGAAGACCAGGTGACTTGAAGACCAGGTGACTTGAAGACCAGGTGACATGAAGACCAGGTGACATGAAGACCAGGTGACTTGAAGACCAGGTGACATGAAGACCAGGTGACATGAAGACCAGGTGACATGAAGACCAGGTGACTTGAAGACCAGGTGACATGAAGACCAGGTGACTTGAAGACCAGGTGACATGAAGACCAGGTGACTTGAAGACCAGGTGACATGAAGACCAGGTGACTTGAAGACCAGGTGACATGAAGACCAGGTGACATGAAGACCAGGTGACATGAAGACCAGGTGACTTGAAGACCAGGTGACATGAAGACCAGGTGACTTGAAGACCAGGTGACATGAAGACCAGGTGACTTGAAGACCAGGTGACATGAAGACCAGGTGACTTGAAGACCAGGTGACATGAAGACCAGGTGACTTGAAGACCAGGTGACTTGAAGACCAGGTGACATGAAGACCAGGTGACTTGAAGACCAGGTGACATGAAGACCAGGTGACTTGAAGACCAGGTGACATGAAGACCAGGTGACTTGAAGACCAGGTGCAATGAAGACCAGGTGACTTGAGCATGAAAATGAACATTGGTTCTTTGGCCAGTATGGTCCTTCCAATCAGAGGGAAGAGGCTATGGGTATAGGTTCTTTGAGAGGAGCCGTTGTAGCCCCGGGGAACTCACCATGAAACCAGCGAGTGGGTGCCTCCTCTGTCCTCACCATGGGATAGGGGTCGTTACGCCGGATGTCCGGAGAGCACTGGAACTCATACTGAGACGCCGTGTACATCTGCTGGTCTGGAACAATACAGGAACAGCAATGGTTATTGGTAAGTTTACATTGCAGAACAAGTATGACACATTAGCATTGAGCATAAACTTAAATTGTGAATAATATGCCCCCCATAAAATGAGTGTTAAAATGTGTGTTCTTTTTTTGTTGTTGTACTTTTTTGCATCTACACCTGGCCAGAAACATTGGTCCCATGTTTGGTGACAGAACACATCTCAATAAAGGATATACACTAGTCGTATATACAGGGTCTAAGAATGGTTGTTTTACCCACGATGAGGCCAGTGTAGCCTGTTGCAGGTCCATACGGACACTTCTCTCTACCCTCCTCAAACTCAGACGACACTTTAAAACTCTCCTCATCCTACACAGGAGAACAGGAGGTTACGGAGGCTAGTAACACAGTGGTAGAGCATAATATGGTTCATATTGTGTCAATTACTGTGGAAAGAGGGAGAGAGTAGACCCACACAATACCATGCAGGAGTTAGTTAGCTGGAACATGAAATTACCTTTGAACATGCATAAAATATGTATAATTTTTTATTCTATGAGTGTGTGTAGGTTGTGTACTGTACTGCAGGTTACTTACTATGTACGCACAAAGAGGTTTGAAGGCGTGAGTCCCACACATGTAGAGATGAGTGGAATTAAATCTCTGGAGAAACCTGATGTGGTTATAACACTCTGTCTGTTGAGAGAGAGATAATATATCAACAAGAGGGAGAGAGAGAGAGAGAGAGAGAGAGAGAGCGAGGGAGAGAGAGAGATAGAGAGTGAGGGAGAGAGAGATCTAGGGAGAGAGGCAGAGAGACAGAGAGCTAGAGAGAGCGAGTGAGAAAGCAAGAGAGAAGGGGAGAGAGATAGAGGGGGAGAGATTAGATAGAGAGATAGAGAGAGAGAGGGAGAGAGGGTGGGAGAGAGAAAGAGAGAGAGAATAAGGTTGTTTAGAGAGAGAGTTAAACTGTTTATGAAGAATGATACATGAGATAGAATTCCCACACATATTCAGATTAGTAGATTTAAACCTCCCTTGGAGAGAGAAAGATGGAGGGAGAGAGGGAGGGAGACAGAAAGAGAGAGAAAGTGGAGAGGATGGATGAGAAAAAAGAGAGAAAGACATACCTTATCGTCTTTCCCTTTGCTCAGACACTGCTGCTTCTGCTCCTCCGAGGCTTCCCATTCAATCTGATACAATATATATATATAGAGAGAGAGAGACAGAGAGAGATGGATGGATGGAGACAGACAGACAGACAGACAGACAGACAGACAGACAGACAGACAGACAGACAGACAGACAGACAGACAGACAGACAGACAGACAGACAGACAGACAGACAGGGAGGGAGGGAGGGAGGGAGGGAGGGAGGGAGGGAGGGAGGGAGGGAGGGAGGGAGGGAGGGAGGGAGAGACAGACAGAGAGAGAGGGAGAGGGAGAGATGGAGACAGATACAGAGATGAAGACAGAGAAAGACACAGAGAGAGAGAGAGAAAGAGAGAGGCAGACAGAGGGAGAGACAAAGAGAGAAAGAAAGAGAGAAAGAGAGAGAGACCAGAACATTAACAAGGGTTCAAGATTTCCAACATTTTTATGGCAGGGTGTCAGGTGAAACAGGGTGTTGAGTTTCTGTCCTAGTGTGGCTACATACAGATCTTCATTATTATGTTCCATAAGGTACAACTAGACAGTAGGCTAATGCTCCTGGAGAAACAGTCACTGCGTCCCAATCTCCTTTCTCTTGAGGTGTACACTCGTTCACTACAAGAAGGAGTTCGACCACATTTTTCACATCAGTCATATCTTTAAAATCATTGAAGAGAAGTGAGCCAAGTTATCATTACTCAGTACTGGTAGCCCTTGTATATAACCAGGTTATCATTACCTAGTGCTGGTAGCCCTTGTATATAACCAGGTTATCATTACCCAGTATGGGTACCCCTTGTATATAGCCACGTTATCATTACCCGGTACTGGAACCCCTTGTATATAACCAAGTTATCATTACCCAGTACTGGTACCCCTTGTATATAACCAAGTTATCATTACCTAGTGCTGGTAGCCCTTGTATATAACCAGGTTATCATTACCCAGTATTGGTAGCCCTTGTATATAACCAAGTTATCATTACCTAGTGCTGGTAGCCCTTGTATATAACCAGGTTATCATTACCCAGTATGGGTACCTCTTGTATATAGCCACGTTATCATTACCCAGTACTGGAACCCCTTGTATATAGACACGTTATTGTTACTCAGTACTGGTAGCCCTTGTATATAACCAAGTTATCATTATTACTCAGTACTGGTAGCCCTTGTATGTAACCAAGTTATCATTACCCAGTATTGGTACCCCTTGTATATAACCAAGTTATCATTACCCAGTATTGGTACCCCTTGTATATAACCAAGTTATCATTACCCAGTACTGGTACCCCTTGTATATAGCCAAGTTATCATTACCCAGTATTGGTACCCCTTGTATATAACCAAGTTATCATTACCCAGTACTGGTACCCCTTGTATATAGCCAAGTTATCATTACCCAGTATTGGTACCCCTTGTATATAACCAAGTTATCATTACCCAGTACGGGTAGCCCTTGTATATAACCAAGTTATCATTACCCAGTACGGGTAGCCCTTGTATATAACCAAGTTATCATTACCTAGTGCTGGTAGCCCTTGTATATAACCAGGTTATCATTACCCAGTATGGGTACCTCTTGTATATAGCCACGTTATCATTACCCAGTACTGGAACCCCTTGTATATAGACACGTTATTGTTACTCAGTACTGGTAGCCCTTGTATATAACCAAGTTATCATTATTACTCAGTACTGGTAGCCCTTGTATATAACCAAGTTATCATTACCCAGTACGGGTAGCCCTTGTATATAACCAAGTTATCATTACCCAGTACTGGTACCCCTTGTATATAGCCAAGTTATCATTACCCAGTACTGGTACCCCTTGTATATAGCCAAGTTATCATTACCCAGTACTGGTACCCCTTGTATATAGCCAAGTTATCATTACCCAGTACTGGTACCCCTTGTATATAGCCAAGTTATCATTACCCAGTACTGGTACCCCTTGTATATAGCCAAGTTATCATTACCCAGTACTGGTACCCCTTGTATATAGCCAAGTTATCATTACCCAGTACTGGTACCCCTTGTATATAGCCAAGTTATCATTACCCAGTACTGGTACCCCTTGTATATAGCCAAGTTATCATTACCCAGTACTGGTACCCCTTGTATATAGCCAAGTTATCATTACCCAGTACTGGTACCCCTTGTATATAGCCAAGTTATCATTACCCAGTACTGGTACCCCTTGTATATAGCCAAGTTATCATTACCCAGTACTGGTACCCCTTGTATATAGCCAAGTTATCATTACCCAGTACGGGTAGCCCTTGTATATAGCCAAGTTATCATTACCCAGTACTGGTACCCCTTGTATATAGCCAAGTTATCATTACCCAGTACTGGTACCCCTTGTATATAGCCAAGTTATCATTACCCAGTACGGGTAGCCCTTGTATATAGCCAAGTTATCATTACCCAGTACGGGTAGCCCTTGTATATAACCAAGTTATCATTACCCAGTACTGGTACCCCTTGTATATAGCCAAGTTATCATTACCCAGTACTGGTACCCCTTGTATATAGCCAAGTTATCATTACCCAGTACGGGTAGCCCTTGTATATAGCCAAGTTATCATTACCCAGTACGGGTAGCCCTTGTATATAGCCAAGTTATCATTACCCAGTACGGGTAGCCCTTGTATATAACCAAGTTATCATTACCCAGTACGGGTAGCCCTTGTATATAACCAAGTTATCATTACCCAGTACTGGTACCCCTTGTATATAGCCAAGTTATCATTACCCAGTACGGGTAGCCCTTGTATATAGACACGTTATTGTTACTCATTTCACTGTTAGTCTACACCTGTTGTTTACGAAGCATGTGCCAAATAAAATTAGATTTGAATCTATGTGAGGAATTATCCTCCGCCCTCCTGACTGCATGTGCTGCAGCTCCAGTGAAGGAGCCGAGGCAAACATTTGACTCGTTTGCTACAACACCTTGCCTTTTTCAGCAAGGAGAAACATAGTCTCATCACATTGTAAAGAGTCCATGTCACCGCGGAAATGAACTGGACTGCACGAACGCACGAACGCTCAGCTGTCCCGTCTTCAGTCAGCTGTAAGATCCACCCAAAAATATAAAGGTCATGACGGTTATTTCATTTTCATGACGGTCTTCATCCATACTGGTGGGTTAAACGATGATCCGGTAATCGTGCCAGCCCTAGATGGTACAAGGTGGGTTTGTTAACCTAGCAATAGAGGTGTTCAGTGTAAAAGACCTGGGAGGGGTAGGATCCTAAATGATCTACTGTAAGTTCCCTGATATCACACTCTCTCTCTCTCTTACAGTGCGAGCTGTGCTGTCTGAGATGTCTGTGGCGTTGAGAGCGAACACGGCCCCTCGGGCCCCCACGTAGAGAAGACCCATGTCCTCCTCTAGTAGCAGAGTACTGTAGTTCACTACTGAGGACTGGAAACGTCTGCAGCCCAACAGACCTGGGGGGAGAGAGTGTGAGAGAGAGAAGAGGAGAGGAGAGGGAGGGTGAGAGAGAGAGAGAAGGGGAGAGGAGAGGGAGAGAGAAGGGGAGAGGAGAGGGAGGGTGAGAGAGAGAGAGAAGGGGAGAGGAGAGGGAGGGTGAGAGAGAGAGAGAGGGGAGAGGAGAGGGAGAGAGAAGGGGAGAGGAGAGGGAGGGTGAGAGAGAGAGAGAAGGGGAGAGGAGAGGGAGGGTGAGAGAGAGAGAGAAGGGGAGAGGAGAGGGAGGGTGAGAGAGAGAGAGAAGGGGAGAGGAGAGGGTGAGAGAGAGAGAGAAGGGGAGAGGAGAGGGAGGGTGAGAGAGAGAGAGAGGAGGGGAGAGGAGAGGGAGGGTGAGAGAGAGAGAGAAGGGGAGAAGAGAGGGAGAGAGAAGGGGAGAGGAGAGGGAGGGTGAGAGAGAGAGAGAAGGGGAGAGGAGAGGGAGGGTGAGAGAGAGAGAGAAGGGGAGAGGAGAGGGTGAGAGAGAGAGAGAAGGGGAGAGGAGAGGGAGAGAGAAGGGGAGAGGAGAGGGAGGGTGAGAGAGAGAGAGAAGGGGAGAGGAGAGGGAGGGTGAGAGAGAGAGAGAAGGGGAGAGGAGAGGGAGGGTGAGAGAGAGAGAGAAGGGGAGAAGAGAGGGAGAGAGAAGGGGAGAAGAGAGGGAGGGTGAGAGAGAGAGAGAAGGGGAGAAGAGAGGGAGAGAGAAGGGGAGAAGAGAGGGAGGGTGAGAGAGAGAGAGAAGGGGAGAGGAGAGGGAGAGAGAAGGAGAGAGACAGAATGGGAGAGGGAGAGAAGATGAGCGAGAGAGAGAATGGGAGAGAGGGAGAGAGAGTGTGTGTGTGTGAAGGTGTGAGAGAGTGTGTGTGAAGGTGTGAGAGAGTGTGTGTGTGTGAAGATGTGAGAGAGTGTGTGTGAAGGTGTGAGAGTGTGTGTGTGTGTGAAGGTGTGAGAGAGAGAGAGCGATTGAAGGTGAGAGAGTGTGAGAGAGAGAAGAGGAGAGGAAAGGGAGATAGAAGGGGAGAGGAGAGGAAGGGAGAGTGTGTGTGAAGGTGTGAGAGAGAAGGGGAGAGGAGAGGAAAGGGAGAGAGTGTGTGTGGAGAGAGAGAGAGAGAGAGAGAGAGAGAGAGAGAGAGAGAGAGAGAGAGAGAGAGAGAGAGAGAGAGAGAGAGTGAGATGGAGGAAAGAACAATTTATTAAAGTGACCTCTAACATGTACACCCTGACCCCATTGACACTGCTACATACAGAAGGAGTGTCCTAGGGCAACAGCAATGTAATTAGCCTTTTGGATTCGTTATAACACTTTTTTGGTTACTACATGATTCCATACATGTTATTTCCTAGTTTTGATGTCTTCGCTATTATTCTACAATGTAGAAAATAGTAAAAATAAAGAAAAACCCTAAAATGAGTAGGTGTTCTAATATCTTTGACTGGTAGAGTACATCCATAAGTTCAAAGCCTGTTTCATAGAGAATGTAGCAATCTGGACTATACAGCTCTGAAAGAAATGAAGAGACCACTGAAAAATGATCAGTTTCTCTGGTTTGACTATTTATAGGTATGTGTTTGGGTAAAATTAACATTTCTGTTTTATTCTATAAACTACTGACAATTTTTCTCCCAAATTCCAAATAAGAATATTGTAATTTAGAGCATTTATTTGCCGAAAATGCAACTGGTCAAAATAACAAAAAAGATGCATTGTCAGACCTCGAATAATGCAAAGGAAATAAGTTCATATTCATTTTTTAACAACACAATACTAACGTTTTAACTTAGGAAGAGTTCAGAAATCAATATTTGGTGGAATAACCCTGATTTTCATTCACAGCTTTCATGCGTCTTGGCATGCTCTCCACCAGTCTTTCACATTGATGTTGGGTGACTTTATGCCACTCCTGGCGCAAAAATTCAAGCAGCTCGTCTGTGTTTGATGGCTTGTGACCATCCATCTTCCTCTTGATCACATTCCAGAGGTTTTCAATGGGGTTCAGGTCTGGAGACTGGGCTAGCCATGACAGGGTCTTGATCTGGTGAGATGAGTCATCTCGCAGTGTTTGTCATTATACCCTGATGAAGACAGCTTTATTGCATCTGAGCTCCTAGAGTGTGAGGCTCTCCTTTATTTTTCTAAGTGTTCTACTCCGCTAGCCAGCACCTAAATAGGTGCGTTTCTTTCTCCTCTAGGTCCTCCATCCACACCTTGATTGACCTGGCTGTGTGGCATGGAGCATTGTCCTGCTGGAAAAACCAATCCTCAGAGTTGGGGAACATTGTCTTCCAGGACAACCTTGTACGTGGCTTGATTCATGCGTCCTTCACAAAGACAAGTCTGTCTGATTCCTGCCTTACTGAAGCACCCCCAGATCATCACCCATCCTCTGCCAAATTTCCCAGTGGGTGCAAGACCTGGAGAGGCCTACAAGCCACAGTGTCTCGCACAACACTTTTGCTATTTTGACCAGTTGTCATTTTCTGCAAATAAATGCTCTAAATGACAATATTTTTATTTGGAATCTGGGAGAAATGTTGTCAGGAGTTTATAGAATAAAACAGAAATTGTAATTTTACCCAAACACATACTTATAGTAAAACCAGAGAAACTTTTGCAGTGGTCTCAATGTTTTCCAGAGCTGTATGCAGTAACTTACATTGAAGAGATGGTGATCAAGTCTAAATAGGGTTTGGTGTTTGGTGTGTGGTAGTCTAAATTCAGTGTACTTGTCTTCAAATGCCATTTCCCCAAAGTTAGACTTTTGCCAACTATTTTTCTTCAATTTATGTGCGGCGATCCTTAGATTCTCCAAACTTGCCCAGAGGGAATTCTTGATATGTTGTACATTTTTTATTCTAAATAACATTTTCCTTTGAGAAATGTGCCCAAAATGTACTTTACCTACATCTCTTTAGTATTTTAGAGATAGAAAGATTTAAAAAATATTTGGACATTTGTAGGAGGATAAATACCCATTGAACAAAGGACAGGCTGCCAGAAATCATTTCCATTCAAGCTGGCCAGTGTGGCACCCATCTCGGCGCCAAGGCTTTGTATAATACAATGAGATGAAAATCCTTCCTGTTATACTTCAAATTCAACCTCAATACTCAGTCAACTCCACTGAAGATTATGTGGGTGCCTCAGACATTCATCTGGATGTGATCAGTGTGATCAGTGTATACTACAATACATTCTCATGTCAGTCTATCTGTGTCTCTAATACAGGATTGTGATCAAAGTCATCATCGTTGTGTTCGGGAACCCTTTTTGTTTCCTCAGTAGAAACATTTTTGGTTCCAGGTAGAACTCTTTTTAGTTCCAGTTAGAATCCTATGTGAAAAGGGTTCTACATGAAACCCAAAGGGTTCTACCTGGAACTAATAGGGGCTATTCGAAGGGGTCTCCTATGGGGACAGACGAAGAACCCTTTTAGGTTCTAGATAGCACTTTTTTCTGAGGGTGTAGGCTACAGCAGTGACTAGGGTCTGGGAATCATGATGGACTGTCTTGGTAATTTTGAAAAGGGGAGAAAAAAATCAGTGAGGGTCCTCTTCAGACAGACAACTCTCCCAACAAATCACCAGTGTGGCTATGTGGAGATGAAAATGCAGGCAGGAATTGTGCTCATGAAAAACTCTTACCATAACCTGTAGGCAGACATGCCAGAAGGTCATGATTCTAAACCAAAGTTTGCAGGCAAGACCTTTGCAGTGGTTTTAGTGAAGGCAGTTGTGAAATGGACTCATTAAAAATAACCTCAGTGATCTCCATCTAGCTAGCTACTAGTTTGTGTCCGGGGGATGTTTACGCTAGGGCAGCCAGTGGATAAGGCAGTGCCCTCTCCTTTATGCCAAACTGACGTCTAAGTACAGACGTGTATGTTAGAATATTGGTACATTGTGGGAGTCATCCTTAATTAAGAATATACTTATCTGAGCTCTGTGAAGGTACTAGTAGCTAGTAGCATCTTAGCTGTTATTAAGAAGACACTTATCTAAGGCCATGGCTGAATGGTCACACATTTCACAAATAATTAAAAAGAGTTCCAAAGGGTTCTTCAGTTGTCTCCGTAGGAGAACCCGTTTTGGTTCCTTGTAGGATCCTCTGTGGAAAGGGTTATTCCTGGAACAAAAAAGGGCTCTTCAAAGGGTTCTCCTATGGGGACAACCAAAGAACCCTTTTAGGTTCTAGATAGCACCTTTTTTATAAAACATATTTTACAATGTGTGTACTGTGTAGCTCCTTTCTTTATGGGCTGATTTCCCTGGACTGACAATTGCTTCTCTATGGGCTGATTTCCCTGGACTGACAAGTGCTTCTCTATGGGCTGATTTCCCTGGACTGACAAGTGCTTCTCTATGGGCTGATTTCCCTGGACTGACAAGTGCTTCTCTATGGGCTGATTTCCCTGGAAAACAGGTGCTTCTCTATGGGCTGATTTCCCTGGAAAACAGGTGCTTCTCTATGGGCCGATCTCCCTGGAAAACAGGTGCTTCTCTTTGGGCCGATCTCCCTGGAAAACAGGTGCTTCTCTATGGGCCGATCTCCCTGGAAAACAGGTGCTTCTCTATGGGCCGATCTCCCTGGAAAACAGGTGCTTCTCTATGGGCCGATCTCCCTGGAAAACAGGTGCTTCTCTATGGGCCGATTTCCCTGGAAAACAGGTGCTTCTCTATGGGCCGATCTCCCTGGAAAACAGGTGCTTCTCTATGGGCCGATCTCCCTGGAAAACAGGTGCTTCTCTATGGGCCGATCTCCCTGGAAAACAGGTGCTTCTCTATGGGCCGATCTCCCTGGACTAAGAAGCACCTCCAAGGGACAACCTCTACTGTGTGTTAGTTTAGAAATAGACTAAGTCTGTCTGGGAAACCACCCTTACATGCTTTATATGTATCAAACTTAGGTCTGGATAACTAAAGTAGATTCCAACTGGTGAAAAAGCAGGCCGTGGAGAGAAATGTCCATCTACTGTGTTTGTTTTGAAATCTCTGTGAAAAAAATATACAGTATGATGTGTTTGTGTTCAATTGAATGTCCAGCCTAACTGTTTTTTTATATTATGTCCAGTCTAAACTAGGTTGCTGGATAACTTGGTAGAGAATGGGTGAAGTTAGGCCGTGTGTTGCTCATGTGAATGTCCAGCCTAACTGTGTTTGTGTTGCTCATGTGAATGTCCAGTCTAACTGTGTTTGTGTTGCTCATGTGAATGTCCAGTCTAACTGTGTTTGTGTTGCTCATGTGAATGTCCAGCCTAACTGTGTTTGTGTTGCTCATGTGAATGTCCAGTCTAACTGTGTTTGTGTTGCTCATGTGAATGTCCAGCCTAACTGTGTTTGTGTTGCTCATGTGAATGTCCAGCCTAAGTGGTATATTTGTGTTTCATTTCTTATACGAGGTTTGAAATCCCATCTTTCTTCATGTTTTTGACTTCCCATTGGGATTACAGTTTTTCTCAGTCGCTTTGGTGCATTTCTTAGATCAAAAGTGCAATTCTTGATACTACTTGTACAAATTCCAAATCATCTAGTCACTTGTGCACATAATTAAAGCCATTTCTTATTCCTTTGAACAAATTGCAATTGATAATGTACAAGTGTCAGCTTTTTTCCACATTATCAATTGCTCATGTCATGTTGATCAAAATATAGTAAAATATAGTAGATGATTCTCTGTTGAATAGTCAAAACATCTAGGCATTAGTTCCTTGCATAAGCCATTACATGCAAAATTGTTGAACTATTTGTCATAAACTGTCAAGCATAGTTTTACACACATTTCTATTAGACCTTTTGTACAAAAACATGAATTGATGAATCGTGCAGGTGAAATTGACCCTCACTCATGAAGGAATGTAAAGTGTTAGTTCAACCAACAATCAACCAGTTGTCTAAATTGCTCAAATGTGCATCTCATGAAGAATCAATTGGCAAGCATATATAGACAGACCACAACACAGAGTTGCAATTTTCCAATAATGGATGGACCAGGAAACGAACAGGGTCAACAGCCAAGAGGAGGAAGAAGAGGAGCAAGGATGCGTGGTGGAAGGCAAAACAGAGGAAGAGGCAGAAGAGGACATAGGCGCATATCTAATGACATAAGGGCCACTATTGTAGACCATGTTGTCAATCATGGCCTTACAATGGCTGAGGCGGGTCGAAGGGTGCAGCCGAATATTGGGAGATCAACCGTGGCCTCAATAGTTAAAACGTTTCAAAGAGAGAAAAGGTATGTCCACCAATGTACAGTGCACTGTTACTGTATATAAGCAGTATACTGTATACTTCCTACAATGCTTCATATTACAGTAGTCCACTTGTATTTCACAGCATACAGAAATATACTCTATACAGATACATACTGCAGCTTACATGCACCCACTTGTATGTTTTACAGTAAAATGTGTATTCGCATAGTTTTTGTCTATGTGAAAGTGTGCGATGCATCACTGCATTTCCCCACATAGGACTGCAAGATTACCTCAAACCAGTGGCAGAGGACGCCTTTTCACACCTCAACAGGAGGAGGCTATTTGCACCATAGTCCGAGCAAACAATGCCATGAGACTCAGGGAAATACAAAAGGACCATTATAGAAGACGACAATGTCTTTGAAAACATCCATACGGTTAGCATCTCAACCATCGACAGGGTGCTGCATAGAAACCAGATGAGTATGAAACAGCTGTACCGTGTACCATTCCAAAGGAATGAGGACAGAGTTAAGGAGCTACGGTACCAGTATGTACAGGTTAAACATTTATCTATGTAACTACTTTACAGCAACATTTTATAGTTATACACAGTACAGTAAGCATAAACTGCACACAATTCCATTGCTGTGGAAGGATCATGCAATATATGTACATTTTATGTCACTCTTCCTTACCAAAACTAATTCAACTGTGTGTTCTGGGATATAGCGTATAATGGAGTTGGAATCAAGTGAACCCTCTCACAACTTTGTATACGTGGATGAGGCTGGCTTCAACCTGACCAAATGCAGAAGGCGGGGTCGGAATATCATCGGTCACAGAGCTACTGTGGATTTGCCAGGCCAACGGGGAGGAAATATCACCATGTGTGCTGCTATTTCGGAGCATGGTGTCCTAACCTATATCCCCCTTATAGGGCCATACAACACCCAGCATCTACTCAACTTTTTAGAGACTCTCTACAGGGCTCTCATCCCTGATGATGAGAGGGGTCTGTTTAGAGAGGATTTGCCAAAGTATGTGGTAATTTGTGATAATGTGAGTTTCCATCGATCAAACATCATAAGGCAATGGTTTGTGACCCATCCGAGGATGCTCATAGAATTCCTCCCACCTTATTCACCGTTCCTTAACCTAATTGAGGAGTTCTTTTCAGCATGGAGGTGGAAGGTGTACGATCGTCAGCCACACACACAGATGACCCTGCTGGCTGCAATGGATGCAGCATGTGAGGACATCACAGTAGACGCCTGCAGAGGATGGATAAGGCATTCCAAAAGATTCTTTCCACGTTGCATTGGAAGAGAAAATATCCGGTGTGATGTGGATGAGAATATGTGGGCCGACAGACAGGAATGTCTGGATGTGTAGAGACAGCACAACAGTGCTGCGGGCAAAGTTGTGCCTTTGGGGTGGTTTCCTGTGTTTCTTTCTAATTTTGTTTTTTTCCCCTTTGTGCCCCTTGGGTTGTCCAGTCTCTTTCAATCAATAACCCACATACAGTAATATGTAAATAGTACTGTTGAAATTGATATATGCCATAGAAGTGCAGCCTTGTGCATTTTCAATACAGTAACTGTCATCCAAACTGTAGCCTAAGTTTACATCAGGTAATACTGTCAAAGTACACAGTTACATTGACAACATGCCTAAACATTTTGACGACCTTGTTCGTGAACAATGACTCAATGACTCAGTGACTTATCATTCTGATGACACTGACATGATCATTGGCATGAATATTTACTTTTGAGAGATGTACTAAGGATTTTTAGTGACTGACTAGCTTTAGAAACATATCTATTGTATATTGCAGTTTGTCCAAATTGTTCTGAGAAATGCACTTATTATTTTGCACATGTTAGGGATGATGTGAAAAATGCACCAAAGCGACTGAGAAAAACTGTAATCAGACACAAAGGACAGCGGCCATAGTACATTCCTTCTGGGTGATTGTATAACCAGCCTATTCTATTCTCTCCCCTGGAATCATGTGAGATGTCCTCTGCAAGCACAACTGTGAAAGACAAGGCCATTCACACACACTGATGCATGTGCATCCACGCATAACCCACACTCACACACCCACACACAGTATACACAATGTGCCTGTCATTGGGAGCAGAGACAATGAGTGTGTTGCAGCGACAATGAGTGTTTGCAGAGACAATGAGTGTGTTGCAGAGACAATGAGTGTTTGCAGAGACAATGAGTGTGTTGCAGAGACAATGAGTGTGTTGCAGAGACAATGAGTGTTTGCAGAGACAATTAGTCTGTTGCAGAGACAATGAGTGTGTTGCAGAGACAATGAGTGCTTGCAGAGACAATGAGTGTGTTGCAGAGACAATGAGTGTTTGCAGAGACAATGAGTGTGTTGCAGCGACAATGAGTGTTTGCAGAGACAATGAGTGCTTGCAGAGACAATGAGTGTGTTGCAGAGACAATGAGTGTTTGCAGAGACAATTAGTCTGTTGCAGAGACAATGAGTGTGTTGCAGAGACAATGAGTGCTTGCAGAGTGTGTGTTGCAGAGACAATGAGTGTGTTGCAGAGACAATGAGTGTGTTGCAGCGACAATGAGTGTTTGCAGAGACAATGAGTGTGTTGCAGAGACAATGAGTGTGTTGCAGAGACAATGAGTGCTTGCAGAGACAATGAGTGTGTTGCAGAGACAATGAGTGTGTTGCAGAGACAATGAGTGCTTGCAGAGACAATGAGTGTGTTGCAGCGACAATGAGTGTGTTGCAGAGACAATGAGTGTGTTGCAGAGACAATGAGTGCTTGCAGAGACAATGAGTGTTTGCAGAGACAATGAGTGTGTTGCAGAGACAATGAGTGTGTTGCAGAGACAATGAGTGTGTTGCAGAGACAATGAGTGCTTGCAGAGACAATGAGTGTGTTGCAGCGACAATGAGTGTTTGCAGAGACAATGAGTGTTTGCAGAGACAATGAGTGTTTGCAGAGACAATGAGTGTGTTGCAGAGACAATGAGTGTTTGCCGAGACAATGAGTGTGTTGCAGCGACAATGAGTGTTTGCAGAGACAATGAGTGTGTTGCAGCGACAATGAGTGTTTGCAGAGACCATGAGTGTGTTGCAGAGACACACCCAACACACAAATAGGCGAACACATGAACGCACACACACCTAAGAGGAATTTTTTATTTTTTTATTTATTTTTTTATTTCACCTTTATTTAACCAGGTAGGCTAGTTGAGAACAAGTTCTCATTTGCAAGACCTGGCCAAGATAAAGCATAGCAGTGTGAACAGACAACACAGAGTTACACATGGAGTAAACAATTAGCAAGTCAATAACACAGTAGAAAAAAATGGGCAGTCTATATACAATGTGTGCAAAAGGCATGAGGAGGTAGGCGATAATACAACAGATTAACACTGGAGTGATAAATGATCAGATGGGCATGTACAGGTAGAGATATTGGTGTGCAAAAGAGCAGAAAAGTAAATAAATAAAAACAGTATAAAAACAGTATGGGAATGAGGTAGGTGAAAAAGGGTGAGCTATTTACCTATAGACTAAGTACAGCTGCAGCGATCGGTTAGCTGCTCGGATAGCTGATGTTTGAAGTTGGTGAGGGAGATAAAAGTCTCCAACTTCAGCGAGCAAGTTCCAGTCACAGGCAGCAGAGTACTGGAACGAAAGGCGGCCAAATGAGGTGTTGGCTTTAGGGATGATCAGTGAGATACACCTGCTGGAGCGTGTGCTACGGATGGGTGTTGCCATCGTGACCAGTGAGCTGAGATAAGGCGGAGCTTTACCTAGCATGGACTTGTAGATGACCTGGAGCCAGTGGGTCTGGCGACGAATATGTAGTGAGGGCCAGCCGACTAGAGCATACAAGTCGCAGTGGTGGGTGGTATAAGGTGCTTTAGTGACAAAACGGATGGCACTGTGATAGACTGCATCCAGTTTGCTGAGTAGAGTGTTGGAAGCCATTTTGTAGATGACATCGCCGAAGTCGAGGATCGGTAGGATAGTCAGTTTTACTACTTGGCAGCGTGAGTGAAGGAGGCTTTGTTGCGGAATAGAAAGCCGACTCTGGATTTGATTTTTGATTGAGATGTTTGATTGAGTCTGGAAGGAGAGTTTGCAGTCTAGCCAGACACCTAGGTACTTATAGATGTCCACATATTCAAGGTTGGAACCATCCAGGGTGGTGATGCTACATGCGGGTGCAGGCAGCGATCGGTTGAAAAGCATGCATTTGGTTTTACTGTTTAAGAGCAGTTGGAGGCCACGGAAGGAGTGCTGTATGGCATTGAAGCTCGTTTGGAGGTTTGATAGCACAGTGTTGACGGGCCAGTATATAGAATGGTGTCGTCTGCGTAGAGGTGGATCAGGGAATGAGCAACATCATTGATATATGCGAGAATTGAACCCTGTGGCACCCCCATAGAGACTGCCAGAGGACCGGACAGCATGCCCTCTGATTTGACACACTGAACTCTGTCTGCAAAGTAATTGGTGAACCAGGCAAGGCAGTCATCCGAAAAACCGAGGCTGTTGACGATAAGAATTTGGTGATTGACAGAGTCGAAAGCCTTGGCGAGGTCGATGAAGACGGCTGCACAGTACTGTCTTTTATCGATGGCGGTTATGATATCGTTTAGTACCTTGAGTGTGGCTGAGGTGCACCCGTGACCGGCTCGGAAACCAGATTGCACAGCGGAGAAGGTACGGTGGGATTCGAGATGGTCAGTGACCTGTTTGTTGACTTGGCTTTCGAAGACCTTAGATAGGCAGGGCAGGATGGATATAGGTCTATAGCAGTTTGGGTCCAGGGTGTCTCCCCCTTTGAAGAGGGGGATGACAGCTTTCCAATCCTTGGGGATCTCAGACGATATGAAAGAGAGGTTGAACAGGCTGGTAATAGGGGTTGCGACAATGGCGGCAGATAGTTTCAGAAATAGCGGGTCCAGATTGTCAAGCCCAGCTGATTGTCAAGCCCAGCTGATTTGTACGGGTCCAGGTTTTGCAGCTCTTTCAGAACATCTGCTATCTGGATTTGGGTAAAGGAGAACCTGGAGAGGCTTGGGTGAGGAACTACGGGGGGGCGGAGCTGTTGGCCGAGGTTGGAGTAGCCAGGCGGAAGGCATGGCCAGCCGTTGAGAAGTGCTTATTGAAGTTTTCGATAATCATGGATTTATCGGTGGAGACCGTGTTTCCTAGCCTCAGTGCAGTGGGCAGCTGGGAGGAGGTGCTCTTGTTCTCCATGGACTTCACAGTGTCCCAGAACTTTTTGGAGTTGGAGCTACAGGATGCAAACTTCTGCCTGAAGAAGCTGGCCTTAGCTTTCCTGACTGACTGCGTTTATTGGTTCCTGACTTCCCTGAACAGTTGCATACACGGGGGCTATTCGATGCTATTGCAGTCCGCCACAGGATGTTTTTGTGCTGGTCGAGGGCAGTCAGGTCTGGAGTGAACCAAGGGCTGTATCTGTTCTTGGTTCTGCATTTTTGAACGGAGCATGCTTATCCAAAATGGTGAGGAAGTTACTTTTTAAAGAATGACCAGGCATCCTCAACTGACGGGATGAGGTCAATGTCCTTCCAGGATACACGGGCCAGGTCGACTAGAAAGGCCTGCTCACAGAAGTGTTTTAGGGAGCGTTTGACAGTGATGAGGTGGTCGTTTGACTGCGGCTCCGTGGCGGATACAGGCGATGAGGCAGTGATCGCTGAGATCCTGGTTGAAGACAGCGGAGGTATATTTGGAGGGCCAGTTGGTCAGGATGACGTCTATGAGGGTGCCCTTGTTTACAGAGTTAGGGTTGTACCTGGTGGGTTCCTTGATGATTTGCGTGAGATTGAGGGCATCTAGCTTAGATTGTAGGACTGCCGGGGTGTTAAGCATATCCCAGTTTAGGTCACCTAACAGAACAAACTCTGAAGCTAGATGGGGGCGATCAATTCACAAATGGTGTCCAGGGCACAGCTGGGAGCTGACGGGGTCGGTAGCAAGCGGCAACAGTGAGAGACTTGTTTCTGGAGAGAGTAATTTTCAAAATTAGTAGTTCAAACTGTTTGGGTATGGACCTGGAAAGTATGACATTACTTTGCAGGCTATCTCTGCAGTAGACTGCGACTCCGCCCCTTTGGCAGTTCTATCTTGACGGAAGATGTTATAGTTGGGTATGGAAATCTCTGAATTTTGGTGGCCTTCCTGAGCCAGGATTCAGACACGGCAAGGACATCAGGGTTAGCAGAGTGTGCTAAAGCAGTGAGTAAAACAAACTTAGGGAGGAGGCTTCTGATGTTGACATGCATAAAACCAAGACTGACAACATCACCCTTCCTTCCTCCCTCACACATACAATCCAAGTGTGGTAGAGGGAGAGAGAGGATCCAGAGGTCACTGGGGGGTCAGGGGATACTAACGGTCAGGGTTCAACTCTGCCTCAGGCTGGGGTTTAATCCCATCAGGGTTGACTTGACAGTACATGGTGAGAATTATTCATGGACCTTAGTTTGACCAGCTATGGCTAAACTTGACTGGGAATACACATACTGGAATGTCACATACCGACTCTGCTATTCAACTCATTAATGAGCGATTCTGTTTGTCACCTTTAATTACAGTGTGTTTGTGTTTATGAGAGAGGGAGAGATCCTGTGTACTTTATTTACTGAGTAAATATTTTGAAGGGGCCTCAGCTGATCAGGTCAGAAATTCAGAACACAGTTTTCAGAAACAGTTGAAGTCAGAAGTTTACATGCACCTTAGCCCAATACATTTAAACTCAGTTTTTCACAATTCCTGACATTTAATCCTAGTAAAAATGCCCTGTTTTAGGTCAGTGAGGATCACTACTTTATTTTAAGAATGTGAAATGTCAGAATAATAGTAGAGAGAATGATTTATTTCAGCCTTTGTTTCTTTAATCACATTCCCAGTTGGTTAGAAGTTTACATACACTCAATTAGTATTTGGTTGCATTGCCTTTAAATTGTTTCACTTGGGTCAAACGTTTCGGGTAGCCTTCCACAAGCTTCCCACAATAAGTTGGGTGAATTTTGGCCCATTCCTTCCGAGAGAGCTGGTGTAACAGAGTCAGGTTTGTAGGCCTCCTTGTTCGCCCACGCCTTTTCAGATCTGCCCACACATTTCTGATAGGATTGAGGTCAGGGCTTTGTGATGGCCACTCCAATAGCTTGACTTTGTTGTCCCTAAGCCATTTTTCCACAACTTAGGAAGCATGCTTGGGGTCTTTGTCCATTTGGAAAACCCATTTGCGACCAAGCTTTAACTTCCTGACTGATGTCTTGAGATGTTGCTTCAATATATCCACATAATTTCTTCCCTCATGATGCCATCTATTTTGTGAAGTGCACCAGTCCCTCCTGCAGCAAAGCACCCCCACAACATGATGCTGCCACCCCTGTGCTTCAAGGTTGGGATGGTGTTCTTCGGCTTGCAAGCCTCCCCCTTTTTCCTCCAAACATAACGATGGTCATTACGGCCAAACAGTTATATTTTTGTTTCATCAGACCAGAGGACATTTCTCCAAAAAGTACGATCTTTGTCCTCATTGCAATTTGCAATTGCAAACCGTAGTCTGGCTTTTTTATGGAGGTTTTGGAGCAGTGGCTTCTTCCTTGCTGAGCGGCCTTTCAGGTTATGTCGATATAGGACTCGTTTTACTCTGGATATAGATGCTTTTGCACCTGTTTCCTCCAGCATCTTCACAAGGTCCTTTGCTGTTGTTCTGGGATTGATTTGCATCTTTCGCACCAAAGTACGTTCATCTCTAGGAGACAGAACGCGTCTCCTCCCTGAGCGGTATGATGGCTGCATGGTCCCATGGTGTTTATGCTTGCGTACTATTGTTTGTACAGAGGAATGTGGTACCTTCAGGCATCAGAAGCTTCTAAAGGCATTACATAATTTTCTGGAATTTTCTAAGCTGTTTAAAGGCACAGTCAACTTAGTGTATGTAAACTTCTGACCCACTGGAATTGTGATACAGTGAATTTTAAGTGAAATAATCTGTCTGTAAACAATTGTTGGAAAAATTACTTGTGTCATGCACAAAGTAGATGTCCTAACCGACTTGCCAAAAGTCATTAAAAGAGTTTTAATGATTCCAACCTAAGTGTATGTAAACTTCAAACTTGAACTGTATATGCACTCAAACATGTGTTATGTTGATACACATTAAACATAGAATTGTGTGCATCCGCCAATCTTCTCACCACTAGTCTCTTTACCACCTATGTACAAGGTCAACACACAAGGCTTCTTTCCCATACCGACTGTGTCACAGTACCATGTCTTCATTTTGGAGATCCAGGAATGTAACTAAAACTTCACACACATTAATGTCTACTTGCCCTACTCCACACAACCTTTCCTTCTGTTGATCTTTCATGTCACGTTTTATTCATTTATCAGTAGTGAGGGCATGTATTTTCTTACTGGCCACCCGTGGGGGTTGAACCCACAACCCTGGTGTTGCAAGCACCATGTTGTACTAACTGAGCTACCCGGGATCTTTCAAACTATGTAATGTTTCCAGTGGAAGTCACCACCTCCCAAAGCATCAATCAGACTCAGCGATAGGCTATGATGTAGATCCAGAAAGTAAACATCATAGTGGGTCACTTTCCGCTACAACTAAGAGGGTTGAAGCGCGAGGCTCAACTTCTCCCCCGTTTTGGTGCCCTGGCTTCCACGCTGTGACAGCGTGACACGAACCCGTGCACATGCGCAGATACTGTGTGTGACTGTGTGAGAGCAAAGTCTTGCATCTCATTCATCTCAATATCTGCGGTGCTGCTCGTGGCAACATCATTTCGCTGTGTCTACCTTTCAGGTTAGGTGTGTATTTTAACCACCCCGTGGTGGGCTTGGAGTGTTGCCATGGTAACGTTTAGATGAAAGAGATTAGTCAAAGTGTGCAGATAAAAGCCACAGTGATGGCAGGACAAAAATACAGACTTAAGAAAGAGAAGGAGGAGAGAATAAAGACTTGAAGGAAGAAAGAGAGAGGGAGCCAAGTGTAATAGAGAGGAGGGATTGGTGTGGCAAGCAAGTAATGAAAAATGGAAAAGGAGAGGAATGAGAAAAGACATGGGAAAGGACATGAGAAAGGACATGAGAAAGGACATGGGAAAGGACATGGAAAAGGACATGAGAAAGGACATGGAAAAGGACATGAGAAAGGACATGGAAAAGGACATGAGAAAGGACATGGAAAAGGACATGGGAAAGGACATGGGAAAGGACATGAGAAAGGACATGGAAAAGGACATGAGAAAGGACATGGAAAAGGACATGAGAAAGGACATGGAAAAGGACATGAGAAAGGACATGGAAAAGGACATGAGAAAGGACATGGAAAAGGACATGGGAAAGGACATGAGAAAGGACATGGAAAAGGACATGAGAAAGGACATGGAAAAGGACATGAGAAAGGACATGGAAAAGGACATGGGAAAGGACATGAGAAAGGACATGGAAAAGGACATGAGAAAGGACATGGGAAAGGACATGGGAAAGGACATGGAAAAGGACATGAGAAAGGACATGGAAAGGACATGGAAAAGGACATGGGAAAGGACATGAGAAAGGACATGGGAAAGGACATGGGAAAGGACATGGAAAAGGACATGAGAAAGGACATGAGAAAGGACATGGGAAAGGACATGAGAAAGGACATTGGAAAGGACATGGGAAAGGAGATGAGAAAGGACATGAGAAAGGACATGGGAAAGGACATGAGTGGTAGAATAGTGTGAATTGTAAATTGTCGATTTAGAATGAGTGAGATAAGAGAAGAGGAGTAGAGAAGGGAGGAGAAGAGGAGAGAAGGGAGGAGAAGAGGAGAGAAGGGAGGAGAAGAGGAGAGAAGGGGGGAGAAGAGGAGAGAAGGGAGGAGAAGAGGAGAGAAGGGAGGAGAAGAGGAGAGAAGGGAGGAGAAGAGGAGAGAAGGGAGGAGAAGGGGAGAGAAGGGAGGAGAAGAGGAGAGAAGGGAGGAGAAGAGGAGAGAAGGGAGGAGAAGAGGAGAGAAGGGGGGAGAAGAGGAGAGAAGGGGGAGAAGAGGATAACCATTGGCCAAATAGACTCTTCCAGATGTGAATGCATAAAACCACAGGCAGATTTGTATTCACTCTGGGACATTCCAAAGAGAGAGCGAGAGACACTCACACACACACACACACACACACACACACACACACACACACACACACACACACACACACACACACACACACACACACACACACACACACACACACACACACACACACACACACACACACACACACACACACACACACACACACACAGGTGTGAGAGTACAGCTGTCCTTTTTTCTCTGTCTCCCTCTCTCTTGCTCTGTTTTAAGCTCAAACATTACGGCCTCCCAGAGTTAGTCGTTTGCACAGCAGATTATCGAGTAAGAGAGACAGAGAGAGAGAGAGAGAGAAATAGGGAGAGGGATAGGGAGGAGAGGGTTACCAAAGCAATAAGTTTCTCCTGGCCTTGTTGTGTCTTTGGCAATGCCGGCTTAAATGATATGACATGCTAATTTATAAAACCATTTCTCTGTAATTAATATTACCTGATTAAGCTAATCATGTAAATGTAATTAACTAGAAAGTTGAGGCACCACGAAATAATGTTTATAGAGCTCTTATCTTCCGACTAAACTCTTAAAGACCTAGTAGTCTTTTACATCAGGAGCAATCAATATTTAATCGTCACTTTATTCAGTCTCATCTGAAAGTTGTAAATTCTTGGTTATCTTCACGAAACCTGGCTAACAAGTTGAATCAGCAATACAAAATTGGGTTTAATTATTTATTTACTAAATACCTAAATAATCACACAGAATTACATCTACACAGAATGGGAGATACATTGATTACAAATGATGTCATAAAGGAAAACGTCCCTAGCAGACGGAACAGATATGACGGCTGGTTACACAAAGAAAGGGGGTTGGGTTTTGAATGAAAGAGTGGGAAGACTGAGTAACAAAGCGGGAAGCTATGCTATCGTAGGCTATCTTATGCATTCTAAATGACCACCCATTTGGAAAAGGAAATTGCAAGGAATATTTACTCTGAGCTGCGCTTCAATAGGTTGGTCGTGGATGGAAGGCCGGGTTGCCCAGCAGGGATCTCTTGTCCTCTGAAGAATGTCTCTGGTGGTAAACTGGATACGTTGTGGTATTGTTGTGTGTCTTAGACGGGATACGTTGTCTGTCCTTTCCTCGCTCAAATTTACAGCGGCTGCTGCTAACTCAACGGCTAGGAGGTATCACTTCTGGAGTGAATAAGAGTTCAAAGTTCATACCAAGTTTCCATACTTTTAATCTCGTGCTATATTCTGGCTGGTATAGTCGAAATTCGATTGTCACCTTCACATTGAACACGATGCTAATTTCGTTAGGTTATTATCTGAGCCCTTTTAACGTAGGACCGTCGTCCTCACGTCCTCGGAACAGAACGTTGAATTTTCGTCAACTGGTTTATATAGTGGTGAAAGAAGGGCGTGTTTCATAGTTTACAACCAAAGTTTGTTCACTTGGGCGGGGCCTCTGAGTGACCAGAGTTTCTCTATGACAAACCGTCCTCTCATTTAAGAAGCTAAAATTACATTTAATATTTTCACAAATAGTTTCATATTTAAACATTTAAATTGCACAATTCCATGTGAATCTGATAACGAGAATGTGTCAACTTTCCAAGATACAGTTTATGTCATCCTGTCATTAGTGGTAATGTCTCAGACAGCAACTGATCTGAGATCATATTCATTAAGTGCCAATGCATAGTTTCAACTGGTTGGATTACCGAAATATGGTTCCGTTTCCCACCTTTCAATGTTACCAGACTCTCTATGTTACAAAGGCTTTACAAGAGTCAACTCTATAAAGTAGAGAGAGCGAAAAGGGGAAAGGTATTTATGGGGGTCATAAACCTCCCCCAACAGGCCAACGTCATGACACCCTCTACATATCTATTGTGTGTGCGTGCGTGCGTGCGTGCGTGCGTGCGTGTGTGTGTGTGTGCGTGCGTGCGTGTGCGTGTGTGTGTGCTTACCGCTGGTAGTCACAGTGATCCTGGGGGTGACATCCAGGTCTATGGGGGCTCTGAAGGGGTATCCTCCCGCTACACCACAGCTCAGGAGCAGGAGAAGGGAGGACAGGGCAGAACACACACATACTGCCATCTACTCACACACCCGCCAGGGGGAGAGAGTTGCCCTCCGACTACTCCTCAGAGAGGAGGACACACACACGCACTGTGGAAAAACACACTCTCCTTCGCACGCTCATGCATTCATTCACATGAACACACACTAGTGAGCTGCCGTTCTCCTACTATTCAGAGCAAGAAACTCGCACACTCACTCTCCCGCTCAAGCAAAGAAACACTGTCACTTCGACACACACACACTGGAAGGCAGTCCTCTCTTCTCTCGGCAGACACACACACATATACACATATACAGCACACTGATGCCAACAAGCACTGGATTCTCTCTCCCTCTGGTCTGAAGGCTGAACCGGCTGGTTCATCTACTTGCTGCAGGTTCCACCTAGAGAGAAAACATGTCAGACTTTATCCAGTGTCATCTATACATGTCCAATCTACGTATTGCTGCCAGGAACTGTTGTCAAACTCCAAACTCTTCAGTAGTGGACATTTATGCATTCAGCAATCATTAACATCATAACCAAAGCAATCATTACTGAGACATCACAACCACATGAATCATTACGGTAACATCACCACCACAGCAATCATTTAGATCACAAGCACATGAATCATTACAGTAACATCACAACCAAAGCAATCATTACTGAAACATCACAACCACATTAATCATTATGGTAACATCACAAGCACATGAATCATTACAGTAACATCACAAGCACATTGATCATTACTGTAACATCACAACCACAGCAATCATTACAGTAACATCACAAGCACATTAATCATTATGGTAACATCACAAGCACAGCAATCATTACAGTAACATCACAAGCACATTAATCATTATGGTAACATCACAAGCACATGAATCATTACTGTAACATCACAACCACAGCAATCATTACAGTAACATCACAAGCACATTAATCATTATGGTAACATCACAAGCACATGAATCATTACTGTAACATCACAAGCACATTAATCATTACAGTAACATCACAAGCACATGAATCATTACTGTAACATCACAACCACAGCAATCATTACAGTAACATCACAAGCACATTAATCATTACAGTAACATCACAAGCACATTAATCATTATGGTAACATCACAAGCACATGAATCATTACTGTAACATCACAACCACAGCAATCATTACAGTAACATCACAAGCACATTAATCATTACTGTAACATCACAACCACAGCAATCATTACAGTAACATCACAAGCACATTAATTATTACGGTAACATTACAACCACAGCGATCATTAAAATCAAAACCACAGCAATCATTTCTGTAACATCATAACCACAGCAATCATTAACATCATAACCACAGCAATCATTAACATCATAATTACAGCAACATTATCATAACCACAGCGATCATTAAAATCAAAACCACAGCAATCATTTCTGTAACATCATAACCACAGCAATCATTAACATCATAACCACAGCAATCATTAACATCATAACCACAGCAATCATTAGCATCATAACCACAGCAATCATTAACATCATAACCACAGCAATCATTATCATCATAACCACAGCAATCATTAACATCATAACCACAGCAATCATTATCATCATAACCACAGCAATCATTAGCATCATAACCACAGCAATCATTATCATCATAACCACAGCAATCATTATCATCATAACCACAGCAATCATTATCATCATAACCACAGCAATCATTAGCATCATAACCACAGAAATCATTATCATCATAACCACAGCAATCATTATCATCATAACCACAGCAATCATTATCATCATAACCACAGCAATCATTAATAAAATAACCACAACAATCATTAGCATCATAACCACAGAAATCATTATCATCATAACCACAGCAAGCATTAGCGTCATAACCACAGCAATCATTAACATCATAACCACAGCAATCATTATTATCATAACCACAGAAATTATTATCAGCATAACCACAGCAATCATTATCATCATAACCACAGCAATCATTATTATCATAACCACAGAAATTATTATCATCATAACCACAGCAATCATTATCATCATAACCACAGCAATCATTATTATCATAACCACAGCAATCATTATTATCATAACCACAGAAATTATTATCAGCATAACCACAGCAATCATTATTATCATAACCACAGAAATCATTATCATCATAACCACAGCAATCAGTAACATCATAACCACAGCAATCATTATTATCATAACCACAGAAATGATTATCAGCATAACCACAGCAATCATTATTATCATAACCACAGAAATGATTATCATCATAACCACAGCAATCATTTTCATCATAACCACAGCAATCATTATTATCATAACCACAGTAATTATTATCATCATAACCACAGCAATCATTATCATCATAACCACAGCAATCATTAATAAAATAACCACAAAAATAATTAGCATCATAACCACAGGAATCATTTATCATCATAACCACAGCAATCATTATCATCATAACCAGAGCAATCATTATTATCATAACCACAGCAATCATTTTCATCATAACCACAGCAATCATTATCATCATAACCACAGCAATCATTTTAAAATAACCACAAAAATCATTAGCATCATAACCACAGGAATCATTTATCATCATAACCACAGCAATCATTATCATCATAACCACAGCAATCATTATTAAAATAACCACAAAATGATTATCATCATAACCACAGAATCATTTTCATCATAACCACAGCAATCATTATCATCATAACCAGAGCAATCATTATTATCATAACCACAGCAATCATTTTCATCATAACCACAGCAATCATTATCATCATAACCACAGCAATCATTATCATCATAACCACAGCAATCATTATCATCATAACCACAGCAATTATTACTGTAACATCATAACCACAGCAATCATTATCATCACAACCACAGCAATCATTATCATCATAACCACAGCAATCATTATCATCATAACCACAGCAATCATTAACATCATAACCACAGCAAACATTATTAAAATAACCACAGCAATCATTACTGTAACATCCTAACTGCACATATAGCATGTGTATTAATCAACCAACTACTCTGTAATATGTATAATAAACCAAGTAAAGACTTTGAGATAAGATAGTGATGGAATGTAATGAAAATTCAAAAGTATGAAAATAATGTGAAAGTTAAAGCACTAAGGGAAGATAAATGCCCAGAGAAAAGGAGAGAATAAGATTACCTTTCGGTTGAAGAGATGGAAGAACGACATCTAGCTAGGAGGGTTACTACAGGCTGCAGACGAATGAGAGAGTGACTGTTGTCCGTTGTGTGGAGAGAAAGAACTTAGAGAGAAGGGTAAAAAACATGTCGCTGGGAGAGAGATATAGTTAGAGAGAGAGAGAGAGAGAGAGAGAGAGAGAGAGAGAGAGAGAGATAGTTAGAGAGAGAGAGAGAGATAGTTAGAGATATATATATATATATATATATATATATAGAGAGAGAGAGAGAGGGAGAGATAGATATAAAGAGAGAGGGAGAGATGCAGATATATAGAGAGAGGGCGAGATACAGATATATAGAGAGAGGGAGAGATAAAGATATATATATAGAGAGGGAGAGATATAGATAGAGAGAGGGAGAGATATAGATATAGATATATGGAAAGGGAGAGATATAGATATATATATATAGAGAGGGAGAGATATAGATATATATATAGAGAGGGAGAGATAGATAGAGAGAGGGAGAGATATAGATATATATATATATAGAGAGGGAGAGATATAGATAGAGAGAGGGAGAGATATAGATATAGATATATGGAAAGGAGATATATAGATATATATATATATAGAGAGGAGAGATATAGATATAGATATATAGAGAGGGAGAGATATAGATAGAGAGAGGGAGAGATATAGATATAGATATATGGAAAGGGAGAGATATAGATATATATATATATAGAGAGGGAGAGATAGATAGAGGGGGATATATAGATAGAGAGAGGGAGAGATATAGATATAGATATATGGAAAGGGAGAGATATAGATATATATATATAGAGAGGGAGAGATATAGATATATATATATAGAGAGGGAGAGATAGATAGAGGGGGATATATAGATAGAGAGAGGGAGAGATATAGATATAGATATATGGAAAGGGAGAGATATAGATATATATCTATATAGAGAGGGAGAGATAGATAGAGGGGGATATATAGATAGAGAGAGGGAGAGATATAGATATATATATAGAGGGAGATATATATAGATATATATATAGAGGGAGAGATAGATAGAGGGGGATATATAGATAGAGAGAGGGAGAGATATAGATAGAGAGAGGGAGATATATATAGATATATATATAGAGGGAGAGATAGATAGAGGGGGATATATAGATAGATAGAGGGGGATATATAGATAGAGAGAGGGAGATATATATAGAGAGAGAGGGATATATATATATATATATAGAGAGAGAGAGAGGGAGAGATAGATAGAGAGAGGAAGAAATATAGATAGAGGGAGAGAGGGAGAGATATAGATAGAGGGAGAGAGAAGGAGATATAGATAGAGAGAGAGAGATGTAGATAGAGGGATATATATATATATATATATATATATATAGAGAGAGAGAGAGAGGGAGAGATATATATATAGAGAGAGAAGGAGATATAGATAGAGAGAGAGAGATGTAGATAGAGAGGGAGAGAATACCTGACCACTGTGACTGACCCAAACTTAAGGAAAGCTTTGACTATATACAGACTCAGTGAGCATAGCCTTGCTATTGAGAAAGGCCGCCATAGGCAGACAAGGCTCTCAAGAGAAGACAGGCTATGTGCTCACTGCCCACAAAATGAGGTGGAAACTGAGCTGCACTTTCTAACCTCCTGCCCAATGTATGACCATATTAGAGAGACATATTTCCCTCAGATTACACAGATCCACAAAGAATTCGAAAACACATCCAATTTTGATAAACTCCCATATCTACTGGGTGAAAGTCCACATTGTGCCATCACAGCAGCAAGATTTGTGACCCGTTGCCACAAGAAAAGGGCAACCAGTGAAGAACAAACACCATTGTAAATACAACCCATATTTATGCTTATTTATTATCCCTTGTGTACTTAACCATTTGTACATTGTTAGAACACCATATATATACATTATATATACATAATTTGACATTTGTAATGTCTTTATTCTAATGTCTTTATTGTAATGTATTTATTAATTTATGTATTTCAATTTTGTATATTATCTACCTCACTTGCTTTGGCAATGATAACACGTGTTTCCCATGCCAATAAAGCCCATTGAATTGAATTGAATTGAGAGAGAGTAATATAATGATCCTGCTGCCCACTATAGTAGAAGGGGAGCTGGGTAACTGATCAAATATATGAGAGAAGAGAGAAAAGGAGTTTGATGATTGCAGAATGACATAGTGTCTCTAGCTTCCCTTCCATTCCCCCTCTGTTGCAGAATGACATAGTGTCTCTAGCTTCCCTTCCATTCCCCCTCTGTTGCAGAATGACATAGTGTCTCTAGCTTCCCTTCCATTCCCCCTCTGTTGCAGAATGACATAGTGTCTCTAGCTTCCCTTCCATTCCCCCTCTGTTGCAGAATGACATAGTGTCTCTAGCTTCCCTTCCATTCCCCTCTGTTGCAGAATGACATAGTGTCTCTAGCTTCCCTTCCATTCCCCCTCTGTTGCAGAATGACATAGTGTCTCTAGCTTCCCCCTTCATAGTGTCTCTAGCTTCCCTTCAGACATGCAGAATGACATAGTGTCTCTAGCTTCCCTTCCATGCTTCCCTTCCATTTCCCCTCTGTTGCAGAATGACATAGTGTCTCTAGCTTCCCTTCCATTCCCCTCTGTTGCAGAATGCAGTCTCAGCTTCCCTTCCATTCCCCCTCTGTTGCATAGTGTCTCTAGCTTCCCCCCTTCCAGTGTTCCCCTCTGTTGCAGAATGACATAGTGTCTCTAGCTTCCCTTCCATTCCCCTCTGTTGCAGAATGACATAGTCTCTAGCTTCCCTTCCATTCCCCCTCTGTTGCAGCATGACATAGTGTCTCTAGCTTCCATTCCCCCCTTCCATTCCCCCCTCTGTTTGCAGCAGAATGACATAGTGTCTCTAGCTTCCCTTCCATTCCCCCTCTGTTGCAGAATGACATAGTGTCTCTAGCTTCCCTTCCATTCCCCTCTGTTGCAGAATGACATAGTGTCTCTAGCTTCCCTTCCATTCCCCCTCTGTTGCAGAATGACATAGTGTCTCTAGCTTCCCTTCCATTCCCCCTCTGTTGCAGAATGACATAGTGTCTCTAGCTTCCCTTCCATTCCCCCTCTGTTGCAGAATGACATAGTGTCTCTAGCTTCCCTTCCATTCCCCCTCTGTTGCAGAATGACATAGTGTCTCAGAATGACATAGTGTCTCTAGCTTCCCTTCCATTCCCTAGCTTCCCTTCCCTCTGTTGCAGCATGACATAGTGTCTCTAGCTTCCCTTCCATTCCCCCTCTGTTGCAGAATGACATAGTGTCTCTAGCTTCCCTTCCATTCCCCCTCTGTTGCAGAATGACATAGTGTCTCTAGCTTCCCTTCCATTCCCCCTCTGTTGCAGAATGACATAGTGTCTCTAGCTTCCCTTCCATTCCCCTCTGTTGCAGAATGACATAGTGTCTCTAGCTTCCCTTCCATTCCCCCTCTGTTGCAGAATGACATAGTGTCTCTAGCTTCCCTTCCATTCCCCCTCTGTTGCAGAATGACATAGTGTCTCTAGCTTCCTTCCATTCCCCCTCTGTTGCTAGCTTCCCTTCCATTCCCCCTCTGTTGCAGAATGACATAGTGTCTCAGCTTCCCTTCCCCCCTCTGTTGCAGAATGACATAGTGTCTCTAGCTTCCCTTCCATTCCCCTCTGTTGCAGAATGACATAGTGTCTCTAGCTTCCCTTCCATTCCCCCTCTGTTGCAGAATGACATAGTGTCTCTAGCTTCCCTTCCATTCCCCCTCTGTTGCAGCATGACATATTATCTCCAGCTTCCCCTCAGTACCCCCTCTGTTGCAGCATGACATAGTGCATGTCTCTAGCTTCCCTTCAGTGTCCTCTCTGTTGCAGCATGACATATTATCTCCAGCTTCCCCTCAGTTCCCCCTCTGTAACAGCATGACATAGTGCAGAGGTATTCAACTCTTAAACCTACGAGGTTCGAAGCCTGCTGATTTTCTGTTCTACTTGATAATTCTACCTGATAATTAATCGCATCTGGTGTCTCAGATCTAAATAATTTCCTAAATCGAGGGCAACAATGAATAAATGCAGTGGAACTGGCTTCCAGGTCCAGAGTTGAGGGACATAGTGCACTATGTCTCTAGCCTCCCTTCAGTTTCCTCTCTGTTGCAGCATGACATAGTATCTCTAGCCTCCCTTCAGTTTCCTCTCTGTTGCAGCATGACATAGTACCTCCAGCTTCCCCTCAGTTCCCTAAATCTGTCTCTCTTACCATCACACACACTACTATAAACTCTCTCACAAACAGGTGCACGAAAATACACACATGAGCGTACACTCTTATAAATACCCTCAGTCTCTGCCTTAATGTTCTCTCTATCTTTTTGGTGGAAACATTCACACTCTCATTCCATTAAACTCACACACACACACACGCACGCACGCACGCACGCACGCACGCACGCACGCACACACACACACACACACACACACACACACACACACACACACACACACGCACATACAAACACACACACACGCCTGAAAGGGGCCTGTAGATTCTCACTGTAAACGCCTGTAGCGTCTCCGAAAACATTGCAATGCTCCCCAAAGTTGCCATGACAACATGTTGCATTGCCATAGCGAGCTACCTCTGTACCTCTGGAACGCAGCGGCAGCACACAGGTGCAGAACATACAAATAGAATAACACAGATCAAATGAGCAGGATCACACAGGTGCCGAACGTAGAAGTGGGACAACATAGATCAGGTAGGCAGAAGCACACGGAATACAAATTGAACAGATACGTAGTTCCATAGAGAGAAAGCTAAATGCTCGATTTCTTAAATATTGCTCAAGGATTATAATTAAATTCCACAGGGAGTGTCTGATTATGATCATTTCTCAAAAGTTTCCCGTCCGTCAGCTTATCAGAGATGAGCTCTAATCCTAACAGAGCTTGTCAGAAACGAGCTCCCGTCCTATCAGAGCTTGTCAGAGATGATAATCTCTCATCCTATCAGAGCTTGTCAGAAACGAGCTCTCATCCTAACAGAGCTTGCCAGAGATGAGCTCTCATCCTAACAGAGCTTGTCAGAGATGAGGAGCTCCCATCCTAACAGAGCTTGTCAGAGAGGAGGAGCTCCCATCCTAACAGAGCTTGCCAGAAATGAGCTCTCATCCTAACAGAGCTTGTCAGAGATGAGGAGCTCTCATACTAACAGAGCTTGTCAGAGATGAGGAGCTCTCATCCTATCAGAGCTTGTCAGAGATGAGGAGCTCTCATACTAACAGAGCTTGTCAGAGATGAGGAGCTCTCATCCTATCAGAGCTTGTCAGAAATGAGGAGCTCTCATCCTAAGAGTGTAAGGTCTGAGTCAATCACAAAGTGCTGCTGCATTCAGACGTCCTGCCAAAACCCTCTTAAAGACGTGACAGAGGAGGAGAAAAGCTCTTTATCAGTTTTTCACTGTAGAGGGAGCTGTCAGTGCCAGGATCATTAGACGGACAGACAGGGTAGTGTAAACAAGTGTCCACACAGCACACACTGTCTTAGTTTTGACTTTATAGATTACCCACACACAGACTGTATTAGTTTTGACTTTATAGATTACCCACACACACACTGTCTTAGTTTTGACTTTATAGATTACCCACACACACACTGTCTTAGTTTTGACTTTATAGATTACCCACACACACACTGTCTTAGTTTTGACTTTATAGATTACCCACACACACACTTGCCTTGCATGCGCACACAGCAGGATGATAATGTTAAGCTACCTGTAAACTGCTTCAAATACATTAGAAGGTGATAAACCTCAGACAAAATCACTCGCAACCTCAGAGAGAGAGAGAGAGAGAGAGAGAGAGAGAGAGAGAAAGAGAGAGAGAAATCCACAGTTTTCTATTGAAGATAATGCCACCATCCCTTTTATCCTCTGTCCAATCCAGTGGTTGTCAGAGTGGATCCTATGTCGTCACCAAGTCCTAATCCACAGTGTAATAGCAACTAGCACTCAGTCCTAATCCAAGTTTCCAGGACACATCATCTAGGTCCCGACTCCGACCCACTGTGAGTTCCTTAGGGGCGGCAGGGTAGCCTAGTGGTTAGAGCGTTGGACTAACAACCGGAAGGTTTGCAAGTTCAAACCCCCGAGCTGGCAAGGTAAAAATCTGTCGTTCTGCCCCTGAACAGGCAGTTAACCCACTGTTCCTAGGCCGTCATTGAAAATAAGAATTTGTTCTTAACTGACTTGCCTAGTTAAATAAAGGTAAAATAAACATCTACTGAAATTGATATACAGTATTAGGCCATTACTGTGTGTCAATGAGCTCTGTCTAATAAGGAAATGGTAGACAGCCAAGATTCCTCCATTCACATCTCAATATAAATCCTTTTTTTCTACAAATGTATGAAGTCTTTATATGTAAAGATAACTCATAATGAGCCCTGTCACAGCTTGACATCAATAATCAGTCTTTGTGTGTGTGTGTGTGTGTGTGTGTGTGTGTGTGTGTGTGTGTGTGTGTGTGTGTGTGTGTGTGTGTGTGTGTGTGTGTGTGTGTGTAGAGAGAGACACTCAGTGAAAAAGATGACAGTTGATGCCATTGAACTTACATAGAGAGAGAGAGACAGTGTTTTTGTGTTTTTAGTAACAGGGAAACAAATGGGAACAATTTTATGAATGTAAACTGTTCTTTCTCACACAATACAATCCCCAGCTGGAATATGCAAATCTACAACATCATTGACTAATAATTCTTTCCCTTTATTAAATGGAACAGAGTAGGAACAAATGTGTGTGACTCTGGCCTCTACAGGACAACATAAAGAAGAGACAACGCAACAGAGGAAGGATGAATGATCAATGGAAGAGATTGGAATGATGAATGATCAATGGAAGAAATTGAAAGGATGAATGATCAGTGGAAGTGATTAAAATGATGAATGATCAATGGAAGTGATTAAAATGATGAATGATCAATGGAAGTGATTAAAATGATGAATGATCAATGGAAGTGATTAAAATGATGAATGATCAATGGAAGTGATTAAAATTATGAATGATCAATGGAAGTGATTTGAATGATGAATGATCAATGGAGTGAATGGAAGGATGAATGATCAATGGAAGTGATTAAAAGGATGAATGATCAGTGGAAGTGATTGAAATTATGAATGATCAATGGAAGTGATTGGAATAATGAATGATCAATGGAAGTGATTAAAAGGATGAATGATCAGTGGAAGTGATTGAAATTATGAATGATCAATGGAAGTGATTGGAAGAATGAATGATCAATGGAAGTGATTAAAAGGATGAATGATCAATGGAAGTGATTGAAATGATGAATGATCAATGGAAGTGATTGGAAGGATACATGGTCAATGGAAGGGATTGGAAGGATACACGATCAGTGGAAGTGCTTGAATGGACAAATGATCAATGAAAGTGCTTGGCAGGACGAATGATTAATGGAAGTGATTGGAAGGACGAATTATCAATGGAAGTGATGGGAAGGATGAATGATCAATAGAAGTCATTGGAAGGATGAATGATCAGTGGAAGTGATGGGAAGGATGAATGATCAGTGGAAGTGATGGGAAGGATGAATGATCAGTGGAAGTGATGGGAAGGATGAATGATCAGTGGAAGTGATGGGAAGGATGAATGATCAATGGAAGTGATTGGAATGCAGCAGAGAGAGAGAACGAGAAATAAAGAAGACATATATTCTTCCATTAGAATATAATAATCACTTTAATCACTTTAAGGCCACACATGAACTGATTATAATTAATAAATGATTAGTCAACCCTTCATTGAGTCAGGAGACAGCATCGTCATCTTCACATTCTCCATTCAAGTTGGAAATTGTAGCATTATTTCCTCTTGATGAAATTGATCTCTTCAGTAAAGAAGAGGGTAGTGATCCTCTCTTCAGTATAGAAGAGGGTAGTGATCCTCTCTTCAGTATAGAAGAGGGTAGTGATCCTCTCTTCAGTATAGAATAGGGTAGTGATCCTCTCTTCAGTATAGAAGAGGGTAGTGATCCTCTCTTCAGTATAGAATAGGGTAGTGATCCTCTCTTCAGTATAGAAGAGGGTAGTGATCCTCTCTTCAGTATAGAAGAGGGTAGTGATCCTCTCTTCAGTATAGAAGAGGGTAGTGATCCTCTCTTCAGTATAGAAGAGGGTAGTGATCCTCTCTTCAGTATAGAAGAGGGTAGTGATCCTCTCTTCAGTATAGAAGAGGGTAGTGATCCTCTCTTCAGTATAGAAGAGGGTAGTGATCCTCTCTTCAGTATAGAAGAGGGTTTTGATCCTCTCTTCAATAAAGAAGAGGGTAGTGATCCTCTCTTCAGTATAGAAGAGGGTAGTGATCCTCTCTTCAGTATAGAAGAGGGTAGTGATCCTCTCTTCAGTATAGAAGAGGGTAGTGATCCTCTTCAGTATAGAAGAGGGTAGTGATCCTCTCTTCAGTATAGAAGAGGGTAGTGATCCTCGCTTCAGTATAGAAGAGGGTAGTGATCCTCTCTTCAGTATAGAAGAGGGTAGTGATCCTCTCTTCAATATAGAAGAGGGGTTTGATCCTCTCTTCAATAAAGAAGAGGGTAGTGATCCTCTCTTCAGTATAGAAGAGGGTAGTGATCCTCTCTTCAGTAGAGAAGAGGGTAGTGATCCTCTCTTCAGTATAGAAGAGGGTAGTGATCCTCTCTTCAGTATAGAAGAGGGTAGTGATCCTCTCTTCAGTATAGAAGAGGGTAGTGATCCTCTCTTCAGTATAGAAGAGGGTAGTGATCCTCTCTTCAGTATAGAAGAGGGTAGTGATCCTCTCTTCAGTATAGAAGAGGGTAGTGATCCTCTCTTCAGTATAGAAGAGGGTAGTGATACTCTCTTCAGTATAGAAGAGGGTAGTGATCCTCTCTTCAGTATAGAAGAGGGTTTTGATCCTCTCTTCAATAAAGAAGAGGGTAGTGATCCTCTCTTCAGTATAGCAGAGGGTAGTGATCCTCTCTTCAGTATAGAAGAGGGTAGTGATCCCTCTTCAGTATAGAAGAGGGTAGTGATCCTCTCTTCAGTATAGAAGAGGGTAGTGATCCTCTCTTCAGTATAGAAGAGGGTAGTGATCCTCACTTCAGTATAGAAGAGGGTAGTGATCCTCTCTTCAGTATAGCAGAGGGTAGTGATCCTCTCTTCAATAAAGAAGAGAGTAGTGATCCTCTCTTCAGTATAGAAGAGGGTAGTGATCCTCTCTTCAGTAGAGAAGAGGGTAGTGATCCTCTCTTCAGTATAGAAGAGGGTAGTGATCCTCACTTCAGTATAGAAGAGGGTAGTGATCCTCTCTTCAGTAGAGAAGAGGGTAGTGATCCTCTCTTCAGTATAGAAGAGGGTAGTGATCCTCTCTTCAGTATAGAAGAGGGTAGTGATCATCTCTTCAGTATAGAAGAGGGTTTTGATCCTCTCTTCAATAAAGAAGAGGGTAGTGATCCTCTCTTCAGTTTAGAAGAGGGTAGTGATCCTCTCTTCAGTATAGAAGAGGGTTTTGATCCTCTCTTCAATAAAGAAGAGGGTAGTGATCCTCTCTTCAGTATAGAAGAGGGTAGTGATCCTCTCTTCAGTATAGAAGAGGGTTTTGATCCTCTCTTCAATAAAGAAGAGGGTAGTGATCCTCTCTTCAGTATAGCAGAGGGTAGTGATCCTCTCTTCAGTATAGAAGAGGGTAGTGATCCTCTCTTCAGTATAGAAGAGGGTAGTGATCCTCTCTTCAGTATAGAAGAGGGTAGTGATCCTCTCTTCAGTATAGAAGAGGGTAGTGATCCTCTCTTCAGTATAGAAGAGGGTAGTGATCCTCTCTTCAGTATAGAAGAGGGTAGTGATCCTCTCTTCAGTATAGAAGAGGGTAGTGATCATCTCTTCAATAAAGAAGAGGGTAGTGATCCTCTCTTCAGTATAGAAGAGGGTAGTGATCCTCTCTTCAGTAGAGAAGAGGGTAGTGATCCTCTCTTCAGTATAGAAGAGGCTAGTGATCCTCACTTCAGTATAGAAGAGGGTAGTGATCCTCTCTTCAGTAGAGAAGAGGGTAGTGATCCTCTCTTCAGTATAGAAGAGGGTAGTGATCCTCTCTTCAGTATAGAAGAGGGTAGTGATCCTCTCTTCAGTAGAGAAGAGGGTAGTGAACCTCTCTTCAGTATAGAAGAGGGTAGTGATCCTCTCTTCAGTATAGAAGAGGGTAGTGATCCTCTCTTCAGTATAGAAGAGGGTAGTGATCCTCTCTTCACTATAGAAGAGGGTAGTGATCCTCACTTCAGTATAGAAGAGGGTAGTAATCCTCTCTTCAGTATAGAAGAGGGTAGTGATCCCTCTTCAGTATAGAAGAGGGTAGTGATCCTCTCTTCAGTATAGAAGAGGGTAGTGATCCTCTCTTCAGTATAGAAGAGGGTAGTGATCCTCTCTTCAGTATAGAAGAGGGTAGTGATCCTCTCTTCAGTATAGAAGAGGGTAGTGATCCTCTCTTCAGTATAGAAGAGGGTAGTGATCCTCTCTTCAGTATAGAAGAGGGTAGTGATCCTCTCTTCAGTATAGAAGAGGGTAGTGATCCTCTCTTCAATAAAGAAGAGAGTAGTGATCCTCTCTTCAGTATAGAAGAGGGTAGTGATCCTCTCTTCAGTAGAGAAGAGGGTAGTGATCCTCTCTTCAGTATAGAAGAGGGTAGTGATCCTCACTTCAGTATAGAAGAGGGTAGTGATCCTCTCTTCAGTATAGCAGAGGGTAGTGATCCTCTCTTCAATAAAGAAGAGAGTAGTGATCCTCTCTTCAGTATAGAAGAGGGTAGTGATCCTCTCTTCAATAAAGAAGAGGGTAGTGATCCTCTCTTCAGTATAGAAGAGGGTAGTGATCCTCTCTTCAGTAGAGAAGAGGGTAGTGACCCTCTCTTCAGTAGAGAAGAAGGTAGTGATCCTCTCTTCAGTATAGAAGAGGGTAGTGATCCTCTCTTCAGTATAGAAGAGGGTAGTGATCCTCTCTTCAGTAGAGAAGAGGGTAGTGAACCTCTCTTCAGTATAGAAGAGGGTAGTGATCCTCTCTTCAGTAGAGAAGAGGGTAGTGAACCTCTCTTCAGTATAGAAGAGGGTAGTGATCCTCTCTTCAGTATAGAAGAGGGTAGTGATCCTCACTTCAGTATAGAAGAGGGTAGTAATCCTCTCTTCAGTATAGAAGAGGGTAGTGATCCTCTCTTCAGTATAGAAGAGGGTAGTGATCCTCTCTTCAGTATAGAAGAGGGTAGTGATCCTCTCTTCAGTATAGAAGAGGGTAGTGATCCTCTCTTCAGTATAGAAGAGGGTAGTGATCATCTCTTCAATAAAGAAGAGGGTAGTGATCCTCTCTTCAGTATAGAAGAGGGTAGTGATCCTCTCTTCAGTAGAGAAGAGGGTAGTGATCCTCTCTTCAGTATAGAAGAGGCTAGTGATCCTCACTTCAGTATAGAAGAGGGTAGTGATCCTCTCTTCAGTAGAGAAGAGGGTAGTGATCCTCTCTTCAGTATAGAAGAGGGTAGTGATCCTCTCTTCAGTATAGAAGAGGGTAGTGATCCTCTCTTCAGTAGAGAAGAGGGTAGTGAACCTCTCTTCAGTATAGAAGAGGGTAGTGATCCTCTCTTCAGTATAGAAGAGGGTAGTGATCCTCTCTTCAGTATAGAAGAGGGTAGTGATCCTCTCTTCAGTATAGAAGAGGGTAGTGATCCTCTCTTCAGTATAGAAGAGGGTAGTAATCCTCTCTTCAGTATAGAAGAGGGTAGTGATCCTCTCTTCAGTATAGAAGAGGGTAGTGATCCTCTCTTCAGTATAGAAGAGGGTAGTGATCCTCTCTTCAGTATAGAAGAGGGTAGTGATCCTCTCTTCAGTATAGAAGAGGGTAGTGATCCTCTCTTCAGTATAGAAGAGGGTAGTGATCCTCTCTTCAGTATAGAAGAGGGTAGTGATCCTCTCTTCAGTATAGAAGAGGGTAGTGATCCTCTCTTCAGTATAGAAGAGGGTAGTGATCCTCTCTTCAGTATAGAAGAGGGTAGTGATCCTCTCTTCAGTATAGAAGAGGGTAGTGATCCTCTCTTCAGTATAGAAGAGGGTAGTGAACCTCTCTTCAGTATAGAAGAGGGTAGTGATCCTCTCTTCAGTATAGAAGAGGGTAGTGATCCTCTCTTCAGTATAGAAGAGGGTAGTGATCCTCACTTCAGTATAGAAGAGGGTAGTAATCCTCTCTTCAGTATAGAAGAGGGTAGTGATCCTCTCTTCAGTATAGAAGAGGGTAGTGATCCTCTCTTCAGTATAGAAGAGGGTAGTGATCCTCTCTTCAGTATAGAAGAGGGTAGTGATCCTCTCTTCAGTATAGAAGAGGGTAGTGATCATCTCTTCAATAAAGAAGAGGGTAGTGATCCTCTCTTCAGTATAGAAGAGGGTAGTGATCCTCTCTTCAGTAGAGAAGAGGGTAGTGATCCTCTCTTCAGTATAGAAGAGGCTAGTGATCCTCACTTCAGTATAGAAGAGGGTAGTGATCCTCTCTTCAGTAGAGAAGAGGGTAGTGATCCTCTCTTCAGTATAGAAGAGGGTAGTGATCCTCTCTTCAGTATAGAAGAGGGTAGTGATCCCTCTTCAGTAGAGAAGAGGGTAGTGAACCCTCTTCAGTATAGAAGAGGGTAGTGATCCTCTCTTCAGTATAGAAGAGGGTAGTGATCCTCTCTTCAGTATAGAAGAGGGTAGTGATCCTCTCTTCACTATAGAAGAGGGTAGTGATCCTCACTTCAGTATAGAAGAGGGTAGTGATCCTCTCTTCAGTATAGAAGAGGGTAGTGATCTCCTTCAGTATAGAAGAGGGTAGTGATCCTCTCTTCAGTATAGAAGAGGGTAGTGATCCTCTCTTCAGTATAGAAGAGGGTAGTGATCCTCTCTTCAGTATAGAAGAGGGTAGTGATCCTCTCTTCAGTATAGAAGAGGGTAGTGATCCTCTCTTCAGTATAGAAGAGGGTAGTAATCCCTGATCATTACCAATCTCATCACTGATCTAAATCTAAAGAGATGATATGGTGGCCCATGTTCCAATAATAACATTATAACATTAACCCTTTTCTTCCTCCCTTCCTTCAGGAGGCTGAAGAAATTCGGCTTGTCACCAAAAGCCCTCACAAACTTTTACTGATGCACAATTGAGAGCATCCTGTCGGACTGTATCACCACCTGGTACGGCAACTGCTACGCCCACAACCGTAAGGCTCTCCAGAGGGTAATGAGGTCTGCACAACGCATCACCGGGGGCAAACTACCTGCCCTCCAGGACACCTACACCACCCGATGTCACAAGAAGGCCATGAAGATCCTCACGGACAACAACCACCCGAGCCACTGCCTGTTCACCTCGCTATCATCCAGAAGGTGAGGTCAGTGCAGGTGCATCAAAGCTGGGACCGAGAGACTGAAAAACAGCTTCTATCCCAAGGCCATCAGACTGTTAAACAGCCACCACTAACATTGAGTGGCTGCTGCCAACATACCGACTCAACTCCAGCCACTTTAATAATGAAAAATGTATGTAAAAAATGTATCACTCGCCACTTTAAACAATGCCACTTAATATAATTTTTACATACCCTACATTACTCATCTCATATGTATATACTGTACTCTATACCATCAACTGCATCTTGCCATCTTTATGTAATACATGTATCACTAGCCACTTTAAACAATGTCACTTTATGTTTACATACCCTACATTACTCATCTCATATGTATATACTGTACTCGATTCCATCTACTGCATCTTGCCTATGCCGTTCTGTACCATCACTCATTCATATATCTTTATGTACATATTCTTTATCTCTACACTTGTGTGTATAAGGTCATTGTTGTGGAAATGTTAGGTTAGATTACTCGTTGGTTATTACTGCATTGTCGGAACTAGAAGCACAAGCATTTCGCTACACTCGTATTAATATCTGCTAACCATGTGTATGTGACAAATAAAATGTGTTTTGATTTGAGGTAATCATTGACCTGCTGTGACTGTGATGGTGGGAAAGTATTTGAAGTGGTCCCTTGATGTTATTTGAAGTTGTCCCAGTAATGTTAGATCTGGGGCCTATCCAGTAATGTTAGATCTGAGACCTATCCCATAATGTTAGATCTGAGACCTATCCCATAATGTTAGATCTGAGACCTATCCCATAATGTTAGATCTGAGACCTATCCCATAATGTTAGATCTGGGGCCTATCCAGTAATGTTAGATCTGGGGCCTATCCAGTAATGTTAGATCTGGGGCCTATCCCATAATGTTAGATCTGAGACCTATCCCATAATGTTAGATCTGAGACCTATCCCATAATGTTAGATCTGGGGCCTATCCAGTAATGTTAGATCTGGGGCCTATCCCATAATGTTAGATCTGAGACCTATCCCATAATGTTAGATCTGAGACCTATCCCATAATGTTAGATCTGAGACCTATCCCATAATGTTAGATCTGGGGCCTATCCAGTAATGTTAGATCTGGGGCCTATCCCATAATGTTAGATCTGAGACCTATCCCATAATGTTAGATCTGAGACCTATCCCATAATGTTAGATCTGGGGCCTATCCAGTAATGTTAGATCTGGGGCCTATCCCATAATGTTAGATCTGAGACCTATCCCATAATGTTAGATCTGGGGCCTATCCAGTAATGTTAGATCTGAGACCTATCCCATAATGTTAGATCTGGGGCCTATCCAGTAATGTTAGATCTGGGGCCTATCCCATAATGTTAGATCTGAGACCTATCCCATAATGTTAGATCTGAGACCTATCCCATAATGTTAGATCTGGGGCCTATCCAGTAATGTTAGATCTGGGGCCTATCCCATAATGTTAGATCTGAGACCTATCCCATAATGTTAGATCTGGGGCCTATCCAGTAATGTTAGATCTGAGACCTATCCCATAATGTTAGATCTGAGACCTATCCCATAATGTTAGATCTGAGACCTATCCCATAATGTTAGATCTGGGGCCTATCCAGTAATGTTAGATCTGGGGCCTATCCCATAATGTTAGATCTGAGACCTATCCCATAATGTTAGATCTGAGACCTATCCCATAATGTTAGATCTGGGGCCTATCCCATAATGTTAGATCTGGGGCCTATCCAGTAATGTTAGATCTGGGCCTATCCCATAATGTTAGATCTGAGACCTATCCCATAATGTTAGATCTGAGACCTATCCCATAATGTTAGATCTGGGGCCTATCCAGTAATGTTAGATCTGGGGCCTATCCCATAATGTTAGATCTGAGACCTATCCCATAATGTTAGATCTGGGGCCTATCCAGTAATGTTAGATCTGAGACCTATCCCATAATGTTAGATCTGAGACCTATCCCATAATGTTAGATCTGGGGCCTATCCAGTAATGTTAGATCTGGGGCCTATCCCATAATGTTAGATCTGAGACCTATCCCATAATGTTAGATCTGGGGCCTATCCAGTAATGTTAGATCTGGAGCCTATCCCATAATGTTAGATCTGAGACCTATCCCATAATGTTAGATCTGGGGCCTATCCCATAATGTTAGATCTGGAGCCTATCCCATAATGTTAGATCTGGGGCCTATCCAGTAATGTTAGATCTGGGGCCTATCCCATAATGTTAGATCTGAGACCTATCCCATAATGTTAGATCTGGGGCCTATCCAGTAATGTTAGATCTGGAGCCTATCCCACAATGTTAGATCTGAGACCTATCCCATAATGTTAGATCTGAGACCTATCCCATAATGTTAGATCTGGGGCCTATCCAGTAATGTTAGATCTGGGGCCTATCCCATAATGTTAGATCTGAGACCTATCCCATAATGTTAGATCTGGGGCCTATCCAGTAATGTTAGATCTGGAGCCTATCCCATAATGTTAGCTCTGAGACCTATCCCATAATGTTAGATCTGAGGCCTATCCAGTAGTGTAAGATCAGGGGCCTATTCAGTAGTGTAAGATCTGGGGCCTATTCAGTAATGTTAGATCTGGGGCCTATCCGGTAATGTTAGATGGCAATATGTGGCCCTATGTATCAAGCGTCTCAGAATAGCAGTGCTGATCTGTCCATTTAATCTGATTCAATGTGATCTAAATAGGCAAAATGTGTCCTAAATCAGCACTCTTAACCGATACGTACTTACCGCCCCCAGGTGCTCTGATGTGATTGCCATGCTACCTGGTACCTATAATACAGCCAAACCCATTATGCTGGTGATGATTCACAAGCAGGGCCATAACCACGGAGTTTCAGACAGGTCCTGAAAGGGGTGGGGGGATATTATTATTTTTCAAGCTCATTTACTGCTTTTCTATACAATTAAACGCCAAGACTCTTCCTAGAGCTGGCCGCCCGTCCAAACTGAGCAATCGGGGGAGGTGACCAAGATCCCGATGGTCACTCTGACAGAGCTCTAGAGTTCCTATGTGGAGATGTTTGTCCTTCTGGAAGGTTCTCTCGTCTCTGCAGCACTCCACCAATCAGGCCTTTATGGTAGAGTGGTCAGACAGAAGTCACTGCTCAGTAAAAGGCACGACAACCCACTTAGTTTTCCAAAAGACACCGAAAGGACTCTCAGGCCATGAGAAACAAGAATCTCTTGTCTGATGAAACAAAGATTAAATTCTTTGGCCTGAATGCCAAGCGTCATGTCTGGAGGAAACCATCCCTACGGTGAAGCATGGTGATGTCAACATAGTGGTGTGGGGATGATTTTCAGCGACAAGGACTGAGAGACAATTCAGGATCGAGGGAAAGATGAACAGAGCAAAGTACAGAGAGATCCTTGACGTAAACCTGCTCCAGAATGCTCATGACCTCGGGCGATGGTACATCTTCCAACAGGACAATGACCCTAAACACACAGCCAAGACAACACAGGAGTGATTTCGGAACAGGACTCTGAATGTTCTTGAGTGGTCCAGCCAGAGCCCGGACCTGCTCAAACATCTCTGTAGAGACCAGAGAAATAGTTGTGCAGCGACGCTCCCCATCCAACCTAACAGAGCTTGAGAGACTCTACAGAGAAGAAGGGGACAAACTCCCCAAATACAGGTGTAATAACCTTGTAGCATCATACCCACGAAGACTCAAGGCTGTGATCACTGCCAAAGGTGCTTCAGCAAAGTACTGAGTAAAAGATCTGAATACTTATGTGAATGTGATATTTTCTTCCATTTTATACATTTGCCAAAAATTCTAATCCTGATTTTTGATTTGTCATCATGGGGTATTTGTGTGTTGGGGAAAAAAAATATTTAATCAATTTTAGAACAAGGCTGCAATGTAACAAAATGTGGAAAAAGTCAAAGGGCCTAAAAACTTTCCGTACTGGTACCCCATGTATATAGCCAAGCTATCATTGACTTGGTACTGGTACCCCATGTATATAGCCAAGCTATCATTGACTTGGTACTGGTACCCCATGTATATAGCCAAGCTATCATTGACTTGGTACTGGTACCCCTATAGCCAAGCTATCATTGACTTGGTACGGGTACCCCAAGCTATCATTGACTTGGTACTAGTACCCCATGTATATAGCCAAGCTATCATTGACTTGGTACTGGTACCCCATGTATATAGCCAAGCTATCATTGACTTGGTACTGGTACCCCAAGCTATCATTGACTTGATACTGGTACCCCATGTATATAGATAGCCAAGCTATCATTGACTTGGTACTGGTACCCCATGTATATAGCCAAGCTATCATTGACTTGGTACTGGTACCCCAAGCTATCATTGACTTGGTACTAGTACCCCATGTATATAGCCAAGCTATCATTGACTTGGTACTGGTACCCCATGTATATAGCCAAGCTATCATTGACTTGGTACTGGTACCCCAAGCTATCATTGACTTGATACTGGTACCCCATGTATATAGCCAAGCTATCATTGACTTGGTACTGGTACCCCATGTATATAGCCAAGCTATCATTGACTTGGTACTGGTACCCCATGTATATAGCCAAGCTATCATTGACTTGGTACTGGTACCCCATGTATATAGCCAAGCTATCATTGACTTGGTACTGGTACCCCATGTATATAGCCAAGCTATCATTGACTTGGTACTGGTACCCCTATAGCCAAGCTATCATTGACTTGGTACGGGTACCCCAAGCTATCATTGACTTGGTACTAGTACCCCATGTATATAGCCAAGCTATCATTGACTTGGTACTGGTACCCCATGCATATAGCCAAGCTATCATTGACTTGGTACCCCATGTATATAGCCAAGCTATCATTGACTTGGTACCCCATGTATATAGCCAAGCTATCATTGACTTGGTACCCCATGTATATAGCCAAGCTATCATTGACTTGGTACCCCATGTATATAGCCAAGCTATCATTGACTTGGTACCCCATGTATATAGCCAAGCTATCATTGACTTGGTACTGGTACCCCATGTATATAGCCAAGCTATCATTGACTTGGTACTGGTACCCCATGTATATAGCCAAGCTATCATTGACTTGGTATTGATACCCCATGTATATAGCCAAGCTATCATTGACTTGGTATTGATACCCCATGTATATAGCCAAGCTATCATTGACTTGGTACCCCATGTATATAGCCAAGCTATCATTGACTTGGTACCCCATGTATATAGCCAAGCTATCATTGACTTGGTACCCCATGTATATAGCCAAGCTATCATTGACTTGGTACCCCATGTATATAGCCAAGCTATCATTGACTTGGTACTGGTACCCCATGTATATAGCCAAGCTATCATTGACTTGGTACTGGTACCCCATGTATATAGCCAAGCTATCATTGACTTGGTACTGGTACCCCATGTATATAGCCAAGCTATCATTGACTTGGTACCCCATGTATATAGCCAAGCTATCATTGACTTGGTACTGGTACCCCATGTATATAGCCAAGCTATCATTGACTTGGTACTGGTACCCCATGTATATAGCCAAGCTATCATTGACTTGGTACTGGTACCCCATGTATATAGCCAAGCTATCATTGACTTGGTACTGGTACCCCATGTATATAGCCAAGCTATCATTGCTCATTGTGGATTTAGTCCCTGTGATTTCTATTATTGTTATTAGATTTGTTTCATTGTATTCTGCATTGCTGGGAAGAACCTGTATGGAAGCATTTATAATATAATAATAATAATAATTTTCACTGTTAGTCTACACCTGTTTTATGAAGCATGTGACAAATAAAATTAGATTTTGATTTGATCATATGAAATTGTATTTCACACCTATCCAAATAGTATGTTGTGCCTATCCATGTGCAACATAATATTTAGTGAAAGAAGTCTAGACAAGATATTGGTGAATCTAGATGCTTGCGATGGTTAAACACTGACTTGAACTACAGACTGAGAGGACCATGAGACAGATTTCCAGTTGAATAGTGTTTATCAGTCATACGTTGCATTACGTCAGTTGGCAGGGCTTACAAAGGTACAGCAGTTGACAATTACCACAAAATACATCATGGAGAATAACAACATCATAGATATTAGACTCAAGGCAAACATAGGAGTTAGCAGTTGCAGTGTTATCATGCACTAACAAAGGGCTGGAATACGGTTTAGAATACGACCCTTGCATTTACAAAGATAGTCGATAACTGTGCAGCAATCTAATAATAAAATACCCATTAAAAATACGTCTGTTTAAATTCGATTTTTTTTTGCATAGGCTGCATCTCAATCCACCACTTCTGCATATGACGGCCTTCCACATCTGCATATGGAGGCCTTCCACATCTGCATATGGAGGCCTTCCACATCTGCATATGGAGGCCTTCCACATCTGCATATGACGGCCTTCCACATCTGCATATGGAGGCCTTCCACATCTGCATATGACGGCCTTCCACATCTGCATATGACGGCCTTCCACATCTGCATATGACGGCCTTCCACATCTGCATATGGAGGCCTTCCACATCTGCATATGACGGCCTTCCACATCTGCATATGGAGGCCTTCCACATCTGCATATGGAGGCCTTCCACATCTGCATATGACGGCCTTCCACATCTGCATATGGAGGCCTTCCACATCTGCATATGACGGCCTTCCACATCTGCATATGACGGCCTTCCACATCTGCATATGACGGCCTTCCACATCTGCATATGGAGGCCTTCCACATCTGCATATGACGGCCTTCCACATCTGCATATGACGGCCTTCCACATCTGCATATGACGGCCTTCCACATCTGCATATGGAGGCCTTCCACATCTGCATATGGAGGCCTTCCACATCTGCATATGACGGCCTTCCACATCTGCATATGACAGCCTTCCACATCTGCATATGGAGGCCTTCCACCTCTGCATATGGAGGCCTTCCACATCTGCATATGACAGCCTTCCACATCTGCATATGACGGCCTTCCACATCTGCATATGACAGCCTTCCACATCTGCATATGGAGGCCTTCCACATCTGCATATGACGGCCTTCCACCTCTGCATATGACAGCCTTCCACATCTGCATATGACGGCCTTCCACATCTGCATATGACAGCCTTCCACATCTGCATATGGAGGCCTTCCACATCTGCATATGACGGCCTTCCACCTCTGCATATGACGGCCTTCCACCTCTGCATATGACGGCCTTCCACCTCTGCATATGACGGCCTTCCACCTCTGCATATGACGGCCTTCCACCTCTGCATATGACGGCCTTCCACGTCTGCATATGACGGCCTTCCACATCTGCATATGACGGCCTTCCACCTCTGCATATGACGGCCTTCCACATCTGCATATGACGGCCTTCCACCTCTGCATATGACGGCCTTCCACCTCTGCATATGACGGCCTTCCACATCTGCATATGACGGCCTTCCACCTCTGCATATGACGGCCTTCCACGTCTGCATATGACGGCCTTCCACATCTGCATATGACGGCCTTCCACCTCTGCATATGACGGCCTTCCACCTCTGCATATGACGGCCTTCCACCTCTGCATATGACGGCCTTCCACCTCTGCATATGACGGCCTTCCACACCTGCATATGACGGCCTTCCACGTCTGCATATGACGGCCTTCCACCTCTGCATATGACGGCCTTCCACACCTGCATATGACGGCCTTCCACACCTGCATATGACGGCCTTCCACACCTGCATATGACGGCCTTCCACCTCTGCATATGACGGCCTTCCACCTCTGCATATGACGGCCTTCCACCTCTGCATATGACGGCCTTCCACACCTGCATATGACGGCCTTCCACACCTGCATATGACGGCCTTCCACATATGCATATGACGGCCTTCCACCTCTGCATATGACGGCCTTCCACACCTGCATATGACGGCCTTCCACATATGCATATGACGGCCTTCCACCTCTGCATATGACGGCCTTCCACACCTGCATATGGAGGCCTTCCACACCTGCATATGGAGGCCTTCCACACCTGCATATGGCGGCCTTCCACACCTGCATATGGAGGCCTTCCACACCTGCATATGGCGGCCTTCCACACCTGCATATGGAGGCCTTCCACACCTGCATATGGAGGCCTTCCACCTCTGCATATGGTGGCCTTCCACACCTGCATATGGAGGCCTTCCACACCTGCATATGACGGCCTTCCACCTCTGCATATGACGGCCTTCCACCTCTGCATATGACGGCCTTCCACACCTGCATATGACGGCCTTCCACATCTGCATATGACGGCCTTCCACACCTGCATATGACGGCCTTCCACACTCTGCATATGACGGCCTTCCACATCTGCATATGACGGCCTTCCACCTCTGCATATGACGGCCTTCCACCTCTGCATATGACGGCCTTCCACACCTGCATATGACGGCCTTCCACACCTGCATATGACGGCCTTCCACCTCTGCATATGACGGCCTTCCACACCTGCATATGATGGCCTTCCACCTCTGCATATGACGGCCTTCCACCTCTGCATATGACGGCCTTCCACCTCTGCATATGACGGCCTTCCACATCTGCATATGACGGCCTTCCACACCTGCATATGACGGCCTTCCACATCTGCATATGACGGCCTTCCACCTCTGCATATGACGGCCTTCCACCTCTGCATATGACGGCCTTCCACCTCTGCATATGACGGCCTTCCACCTCTGCATATGACGGCCTTCCACCTCTGCATATGACGGCCTTCCACGTCTGCATATGACGGCCTTCCACACCTGCATATGGCGGCCTTCCACATCTGCATATGGAGGCCTTCCACACCTGCATATGACGGCCTTCCACATCTGCATATGGAGGCCTTCCACACCTGCATATGACGGCCTTCCACATCTGCATATGACGGCCTTCCACCTCTGCATATGACGGCCTTCCACCTCTGCATATGACGGCCTTCCACATCTGCATATGACGGCCTTCCACCTCTGCATATGACGGCCTTCCACCTCTGCATATGACGGCCTTCCACACCTGCATATGACGGCCTTCCACACCTGCATATGACGGCCTTCCACATCTGCATATGACGGCCTTCCACATCTGCATATGACGGCCTTCCACATCTGCATATGGCGGCCTTCCACATCTGCATATGACGGCCTTCCACATCTGCATATGACGGCCTTCCACATCTGCATATGACGGCCTTCCACATCTGCATATGACGGCCTTCCACATCTGCATATGACGGCCTTCCACCTCTGCATATGACGGCCTTCCACCTCTGCATATGACGGCGTTCCACACCTGCATATGACGGCCTTCCACATCTGCATATGACGGCCTTCCACATCTGCATATGACGACCTTCCACATCTGCATATGACGGCCTTCCACACCTGCATATGACGGCCTTCCACATCTGCATATGGTGGCCTTCCACACCTGCATATGACGGCCTTCCACACCTGCATATGACGGCCTTCCACATCTGCATATGACGGCCTTCCACCTCTGCATATGACGGCCTTCCACCTCTGCATATGACGGCCTTCCACACCTGCATATGACGGCCTTCCACACCTGCATATGACGGCCTTCCACATATGCATATGACGGCCTTCCACCTCTGCATATGACGGCCTTCCACACTCTGCATATGACGGCCTTCCACCTCTGCATATGACGGCCTTCCATCTCTGCATATGACGGCCTTCCACATCTGCATATGACGGCCTTCCACCTCTGCATATGACGGCCTTCCACCTCTGCATATGACGGCCTTCCACGTCTGCATATGACGGCCTTCCACCTCTGCATATGACGGCCTTCCACCTCTGCATATGACGGCCTTCCACCTCTGCATATGACGGCCTTCCACCTCTGCATATGACGGCCTTCCACATCTGCATATGACGACCTTCCACATCTGCATATGACGGCCTTCCACACCTGCATATGACGGCCTTCCACATCTGCATATGGTGGCCTTCCACACCTGCATATGACGGCCTTCCACACCTGCATATGACGGCCTTCCACATCTGCATATGACGGCCTTCCACCTCTGAATATGACGGCCTTCCACCTCTGCATATGACGGCCTTCCACCTCTGCATATGACGGCCTTCCACACCTGCATATGACGGCCTTCCACCTCTGCATATGACGGCCTTCCACACCTGCATATGACGGCCTTCCACATCTGCATATGACGGCCTTCCACACCTGCATATGACGGCCTTCCACATATGCATATGACGGCCTTCCACCTCTGCATATGACGGCCTTCCACACCTGCATATGACGGCCTTCCACCTCTGCATATGACGGCCTTCCACATCTGCATATGACGACCTTCCACATCTGCATATGACGGCCTTCCACACCTGCATATGACGGCCTTCCACACCTGCATATGGTGGCCTTCCACACCTGCATATGACGGCCTTCCACCTCTGCATATGACGGCCTTCCACCTCTGCATATGACGGCCTTCCACATCTGCATATGACGGCCTTCCACCTCTGCATATGACGGCCTTCCACATCTGCATATGACGGCCTTCCACATCTGCATATGACGGCCTTCCACCTCTGCATATGACGGCCTTCCACCTCTGCATATGACGGCCTTCCACCTCTGCATATGACGGCCTTCCACCTCTGCATATGACGGCCTTCCACCTCTGCATATGACAGCCTTCCACCTCTGCATATGACGGCCTTCCACCTCTGCATATGACGGCCTTCCACACCTGCATATGACGGCCTTCCACGTCTGCATATGACGGCCTTCCACCTCTGCATATGACGGCCTTCCACACCTGCATATGACGGCCTTCCACACCTGCATATGACGGCCTTCCACATATGCATATGACGGCCTTCCACCTCTGCATATGACGGCCTTCCACACTCTGCATATGACGGCCTTCCACCTCTGCATATGGCGACCTTCCACACCTGCATATGGAGGCCTTCCACACCTGCATATGGCGGCCTTCCACACCTGCATATGGAGGCCTTCCACACCTGCATATGGAGGCCTTCCACCTCTGCATATGGCGGCCTTCCACACCTGCATATGGAGGCCTTCCACACCTGCATATGACGGCCTTCCACCTCTGCATATGACGGCCTTCCACCTCTGCATATGACGGCGTTCCACACCTGCATATGACGGCCTTCCACACCTGCATATGACGGCCTTCCACATCTGCATATGACGGCCTTCCACATCTGCATATGACGGCCTTCCACACCTGCATATGACGGCCTTCCACATCTGCATATGGCGGCCTTCCACACCTGCATATGACGGCCTTCCACACCTGCATATGACGGCCTTCCACATCTGCATATGGAGGCCTTCCACATCTGCATATGGCGGCCTTCCACATCTGCATATGACGGCCTTCCACATCTGCATATGACGGCCTTCCACACCTGCATATGGAGGCCTTCCACACCTGCATATGGCGGCCTTCCACATCTGCATATGGAGGCCTTCCACATCTGCATATGACGGCCTTCCACATCTGCATATGACGGCCTTCCACACCTGCATATGGAGGCCTTCCACACCTGCATATGACGACCTTCCACATCTGCATATGGCGGCCTTCCACATCTGCATATGGAGGCCTTCCACACCTGCATATGGCGGCCTTCCACACCTGCATATGGCGGCCTTCCACATCTGCATATGGAGGCCTTCCACGTCTGCATATGACGGCCTTCCACCTCTGCATATGACGGCCTTCCACGTCTGCATATGGCGGCCTTCCACGTCTGCATATGACGGCCTTCCACGTCTGCATATGGCGGCCTTCCACGTCTGCATATGGCGGCCTTCCACATCTGCATATGACGGCCTTCCACCTTGCATATGACGGCCTTCCACGTCTGCATATGACGGCCTTCCACGTCTGCATATGGCGGCCTTCCACGCCTGCATATGGCGGCCTTCCACATCTGCATATGACGGCCTTCCACGTCTGCATATGGCGGCCTTCCACGTCTGCATATGGCGGCCTTCCACGCCTGCATATGACGGCCTTCCACGTCTGCATATGGCGGCCTTCCACGTCTGCATATGACGGCCTTCCACATCTGCATATGGCGGCCTTCCACATCTGCATATGACGGCCTTCCACCTCTGCATATGGCGGCCTTCCACGTCTGCATATGGCGGCCTTCCACGTCTGCATATGGCGGCCTTCCACCTCTGCATATGACGGCCTTCCACATCTGCATATGACGGCCTTCCACCTCTGCATATGACGGCCTTCCACGTCTGCATATGGCGGCCTTCCACCTCTGCATATGGCGGCCTTCCACACCTGCATATGACGGCCTTCCACGTCTGCATATGGCGGCCTTCCACGCCTGCATATGGCGGCCTTCCACACCTGCATATGACGGCCTTCCACCTCTGCATATGACGGCCTTCCACGTCTGCATATGACGGCCTTCCACATCTGCATATGACGGCCTTCCACATCTGCATATGACGGCCTTCCACATCTGCATATGGCGGCCTTCCACATCTGCATATGACGGCCTTCCACATCTGCATATGACGGCCTTCCACATCTGCATATGACGGCCTTCCACATCTGCATATGGCGGCCTTCCACATCTGCATATGACGGCCTTCCACATCTGCATATGGCGGCCTTCCACATCTGCATATGGCGGCCTTCCACATCTGCATATGACGGCCTTCCACATCTGCATATGGCGGCCTTCCACATCTGCATATGGCGGCCTTCCACATCTGCATATGACGGCCTTCCACCTCTGCATATGACGGCCTTCCACGTCTGCATATGGCGGCCTTCCACGTCTGCATATGACGGCCTTCCATGTCTGCATATGGCGGCCTTCCACGTCTGCATATGGCGGCCTTCCACATCTGCATATGACGGCCTTCCACCTCTGCATATGACGGCCTTCCATCTGCATATGACGTCCTTCCACGTCTGCATATGGCGGCCTTCCACGTCTGCATATGGCGGCCTTCCACATCTGCATATGACGGCCTTCCACATCTGCATATGGCGGCCTTCCACGTCTGCATATGGCGGCCTTCCACATCTGCATATGACGGCCTTCCACGTCTGCATATGGCGGCCTTCCACATCTGCATATGACGGCCTTCCACCTCTGCATATGACGGCCTTCCACGTCTGCATATGGCGGCCTTCCACGTCTGCATATGGCGGCCTTCCACCTCTGCATATGACGGCCTTCCACGCCTGCATATGACGGCCTTCCACCTCTGCATATGACGGCCTTCCACACCTGCATATGGCGGCCTTCCACCTCTGCATATGGCGGCCTTCCACACCTGCATATGACGGCCTTCCACATCTGCATATGGCGGCCTTCCACATCTGCATATGGCGGCCTTCCACGTCTGCATATGGCGGCCTTCCACACCTGCATATGACGGCCTTCCACCTCTGCATATGACGGCCTTCCACGTCTGCATATGACGGCCTTCCACCTCTGCATATGACGGCCTTCCACCTCTGCATATGACGGCCTTCCACACCTGCATATGGCGGCCTTCCACATCTGCATATGACGGCCTTCCACGTCTGCATATGACGGCCTTCCACCTCTGCATATGACGGCCTTCCACACCTGCATATGGCGGCCTTCCACCTCTGCATATGGCGGCCTTCCACACCTGCATATGGCGTCCTTCCACCTCTGCATATGGCGGCCTTCCACATCTGCATATGACGGCCTTCCACCTCTGCATATGGCGGCCTTCCACCTCTGCATATGGCGGCCTTCCACACCTGCATATGGCGGCCTTCCACATCTGCATATGACGGCCTTCCACCTCTGCATATGGCGGCCTTCCACCTCTGCATATGACGGCCTTCCACACCTGCATATGGCGGCCTTCCACCTCTGCATATGGCGGCCTTCCACACCTGCATATGGAGGCCTTCCACCTCTGCATATGACGGCCTTCCACCTCTGCATATGACGGCCTTCCACACCTGCATATGGCGGCCTTCCACCTCTGCATATGACGGCCTTCCACGTCTGCATATGGCGGCCTTCCACGTCTGCATATGGCGGCCTTCCACATCTGCATATGACGGCCTTCCACGTCTGCATATGGCGGCCTTCCACGCCTTCCCTGCATATGGCGGCCTTCCACATCTGCATATGACGGCCTTCCACGTCTGCATATGGCGGCCTTCCACACCTGCATATGGCGGCCTTCCAAATCTGCATATGACGGCCTTCCACGTCTGCATATGGCGGCCTTCCACATCTGCATATGACGGCCTTCCACCTCTGCATATGACGGCCTTCCACGTCTGCATATGGCGGCCTTCCACGCCTGCATATGACGGCCTTCCACGTCTGCATATGGCGGCCTTCCACGTCTGCATATGGCGGCCTTCCACATCTGCATATGACGGCCTTCCACATCTGCATATGGCGGCCTTCCACGTCTGCATATGGCGGCCTTCCACATCTGCATATGACGGCCTTCCACGTCTGCATATGGCGGCCTTCCACGTCTGCATATGGCGGCCTTCCACATCTGCATATGACGGCCTTCCACGTCTGCATATGGCGGCCTTCCACATCTGCATATGACGGCCTTCCACCTCTGCATATGACGGCCTTCCACGTCTGCATATGGCGGCCTTCCACGCCTGCATATGGCGGCCTTCCACCTCTGCATATGACGGCCTTCCACGTCTGCATATGACGGCCTTCCACCTCTGCATATGACGGCCTTCCACGTCTGCATATGGCGGCCTTCCACCTCTGCATATGGCGGCCTTCCACACCTGCATATGACGGCCTTCCACATCTGCATATGGCGGCCTTCCACGTCTGCATATGGCGGCCTTCCACACCTGCATATGGCGGCCTTCCACACCTGCATATGACGGCCTTCCACCTCTGCATATGACGGCCTTCCACATCTGCATATGACGGCCTTCCACCTCTGCATATGACGGCCTTCCACCTCTGCATATGACGGCCTTCCACGTCTGCATATGGCGGCCTTCCACATCTGCATATGACGGCCTTCCACATCTGCATATGACGGCCTTCCACGTCTGCATATGGCGGCCTTCCACATCTGCATATGACGGCCTTCCACCTCTGCATATGACGGCCTTCCACGTCTGCATATGGCGGCCTTCCACGCCTGCATATGACGGCCTTCCACGTCTGCATATGGCGGCCTTCCACGTCTGCATATGGCGGCCTTCCACATCTGCATATGACGGCCTTCCACCTCTGCATATGACGGCCTTCCACGTCTGCATATGACGGCCTTCCACGTCTGCATATGGCGGCCTTCCACGTCTGCATATGGCGGCCTTCCACATCTGCATATGACGGCCTTCCACGTCTGCATATGGCGGCCTTCCACATCTGCATATGACGGCCTTCCACCTCTGCATATGACGGCCTTCCACGTCTGCATATGGCGGCCTTCCACGTCTGCATATGGCGGCCTTCCACCTCTGCATATGACGGCCTTCCACATCTGCATATGACGGCCTTCCACCTCTGCATATGACGGCCTTCCACGTCTGCATATGGCGGCCTTACACCTCTGCATATGGCGGCCTTCCACACCTGCATATGACGGCCTTCCACATCTGCATATGGCGGCCTTCCACGTCTGCATATGGCGGCCTTCCACACCTGCATATGACGGCCTTCCACCTCTGCATATGACGGCCTTCCACGTCTGCATATGACGGCCTTCCACCTCTGCATATGACGGCCTTCCACCTCTGCATATGACGGCCTTCCACGTCTGCATATGGCGGCCTTCCACATCTGCATATGACGGCCTTCCACCTCTGCATATGGCGGCCTTCCACCTCTGCATATGACGGCCTTCCACACCTGCATATGGCGGCCTTCCACCTCTGCATATGGCGGCCTTCCACCTCTGCATATGACGGCCTTCCACCTCTGCATATGACGGCCTTCCACACCTGCATATGGCGGCCTTCCACACCTGCATATGGCGGCCTTCCACCTCTGCATATGACGGCCTTCCACACCTGCATATGGCGGCCTTCCACCTCTGCATATGGCGGCCTTCCACACCTGCATATGGCGGCCTTCCACACCTGCATATGGAGGCCTTCCACACCTGCATATGGAGGCCTTCCACCTCTGCATATGGTGGCCTTCCACATCTGCATATGGAGGCCTTCCACACCTGCATATGGAGGCCTTCCACCTCTGCATATGGTGGCCTTCCACCTCTGCATATGACGGCCTTCCACATCTGCATATGACGGCCTTCCACCTCTGCATATGACGGCCTTCCACACCTGCATATGGCGGCCTTCCACCTCTGCATATGGTGGCCTTCCACACCTGCATATGACGGCCTTCCACATCTGCATATGGCGGCCTTCCACGTCTGCATATGGCGGCCTTCCACACCTGCATATGACGGCCTTCCACACCTGCATATGGCGACCTTCCACGTCTGCATATGACGGCCTTCCACACCTGCATATGGCGGCCTTCCACGTCTGCATATGGCGGCCTTCCACATCTGCATATGACGGCCTTCCACGTCTGCATATGGCGGCCTTCCACGTCTGCATATGGCGGCCTTCCACATCTGCATATGACGGCCTTCCACGTCTGCATATGGCGGCCTTCCACATCTGCATATGACGGCCTTCCACCTCTGCATATGACGGCCTTCCACGTCTGCATATGGCGGCCTTCCACGTCTGCATATGACGGCCTTCCACGTCTGCATATGGCGGCCTTCCACGTCTGCATATGGCGGCCTTCCACATCTGCATATGACGGCCTTCCACCTCTGCATATGACGGCCTTCCACGCCTGCATATGACGGCCTTCCACGTCTGCATATGGCGGCCTTCCACATCTGCATATGGCGGCCTTCCACATCTGCATATGACGGCCTTCCACGTCTGCATATGGCGACCTTCCACGTCTGCATATGGCGGCCTTCCACATCTGCATATGACGGCCTTCCACGTCTGCATATGGCGGCCTTCCACATCTGCATATGACGGCCTTCCACCTCTGCATATGACGGCCTTCCACGTCTGCATATGGCGGCCTTCCACACCTGCATATGGCGGCCTTCCACCTCTGCATATGACGGCCTTCCACATCTGCATATGACGGCCTTCCACCTCTGCATATGACGGCCTTCCACGTCTGCATATGGCGGCCTTACACCTCTGCATATGGCGGCCTTCCACACCTGCATATGACGGCCTTCCACATCTGCATATGGCGGCCTTCCACGTCTGCATATGGCGGCCTTCCACACCTGCATATGACGGCCTTCCACCTCTGCATATGACGGCCTTCCACGTCTGCATATGACGGCCTTCCACCTCTGCATATGACGGCCTTCCACCTCTGCATATGACGGCCTTCCACGTCTGCATATGGCGGCCTTCCACATCTGCATATGACGGCCTTCCACCTCTGCATATGGCGGCCTTCCACCTCTGCATATGACGGCCTTCCACACCTGCATATGGCGGCCTTCCACCTCTGCATATGGCGGCCTTCCACACCTGCATATGGCGGCCTTCCACCTCTGCATATGGCGACCTTCCACATCTGCATATGACGGCCTTCCACCTCTGCATATGGCGGCCTTCCACCTCTGCATATGACGGCCTTCCACATCTGCATATGACGGCCTTCCACATCTGCATATGGAGGCCTTCCACATCTGCATATGACGGCCTTCCACCTCTGCATATGGAGGCCTTCCACACCTGCATATGGAGGCCTTCCACATCTGCATATGGAGGCCTTCCACCTCTGCATATGGAGGCCTTCCACATCTGCATATGGAGGCCTTCCACATCTGCATATGACGGCCTTCCACATCTGCATATGGAGGCCTTCCACACCTGCATATGACGGCCTTCCACCTCTGCATATGGAGGCCTTCCACATCTGCATATGGAGGCCTTCCACATCTGCATATGGAGGCCTTCCACATCTGCATATGACGGCCTTCCACATCTGCATATGACGTCCTTCCACCTCTGCATATGACGGCCTTCCACGTCTGCATATGGCGGCCTTCCACGTCTGCATATGGCGGCCTTCCACCTCTGCATATGACGGCCTTCCACATCTGCATATGACGGCCTTCCACCTCTGCATATGACGGCCTTCCACGTCTGCATATGGCGGCCTTCCACCTCTGCATATGGCGGCCTTCCACACCTGCATATGACGGCCTTCCACATCTGCATATGGCGGCCTTCCACGCCTGCATATGGCGGCCTTCCACACCTGCATATGACGGCCTTCCACACCTGCATATGACGGCCTTCCACACCTGCATATGGCGACCTTCCACGTCTGCATATGGCGGCCTTCCACATCTGCATATGGCGGCCTTCCACATCTGCATATGACGGCCTTCCACATCTGCATATGACGGCCTTCCACCTCTGCATATGACGGCCTTCCACGTCTGCATATGGCAGCCTTCCACATCTGCATATGGCGGCCTTCCACCTCTGCATATGACGGCCTTCCACATCTGCATATGACGGCCTTCCACCTCTGCATATGACGGCCTTCCACGTCTGCATATGGCGGCCTTCCACCTCTGCATATGGCGGCCTTCCACACCTGCATATGACGGCCTTCCACATCTGCATATGGCGGCCTTCCACGTCTGCATATGGCGGCCTTCCACACCTGCATATGACGGCCTTCCACACCTGCATATGGCGGCCTTCCACCTCTGCATATGACGGCCTTCCACACCTGCATATGACGGCCTTCCACACCTGCATATGACGGCCTTCCACGCCTGCATATGGCGGCCTTCCACCTCTGCATATGACGGCCTTCCACACCTGCATATGGCGGCCTTCCACCTCTGCATATGACGGCCTTCCACACCTGCATATGACGGCCTTCCACACCTGCATATGACGGCCTTCCACGCCTGCATATGGCGGCCTTCCACCTCTGCATATGACGGCCTTCCACGCCTGCATATGGCGGCCTTCCACCTCTGCATATGACGGCCTTCCACACCTGCATATGACGGCCTTCCACACCTGCATATGACGGCCTTCCACACCTGCATATGATGGCCTTCCACGCCTGCATATGGCGGCCTTCCACCTCTGCATATGACGGCCTTCCACCTCTGCATATGGCGGCCTTCCACCTCAGCATATGACGGCATTCCACCTCTGCATATGACGGCCTTCCACCTCTGCATATGACGGCCTTCCACACCTGCATATGACGGCCTTCCACACACCTGCATATGACGGCCTTCCACGCCTGCATATGGCGGCCTTCCACGTCTGCATATGGCAGCCTTCCACACCTGCATATGACGGCCTTCCACGTCTGCATATGGCAGCCTTCCACACCTGCATATGACGACCTTCCACATCTGCATATGGCGACCTTCCACGTCTGCATATGACGGTCTTCCACATCTGCATATGGCGGCCTTCCACGTCTGCATATGACGGCCTTCCACATCTGCATATGGCGGCCTTCCACGTCTGCATATGGCGGCCTTCCACGTCTGCATATGGCGGCCTTCCACACCTGCATATGACGGCCTTCCACATCTGCATATGGCGGCCTTCCACGTCTGCATATGGCGGCCTTCCACGCCTGCATATGGCGGCCTTCCACACCTGCATATGACGGCCTTCCACGTCTGCATATGGCGGCCTTCCACACCTGCATATGACGGCCTTCCACATCTGCATATGGCGACCTTCCACGTCTGCATATGACGGCCTTCCACATCTGCATATGGCGGCCTTCCACGTCTGCATATGGCGACCTTCCACGTCTGCATATGACTGCCTTCCACATCTGCATATGGCGGCCTTCCACATCTGCATATGGCGGCCTTCCACCTCTGCATATGACGGCCTTCCACATCTGCATATGGCGGCCTTCCACATCTGCATATGGTGGCCTTCCACATCTGCATATGGTGGCCTTCCACATCTGCATATGACGGCCTTCCACGTCTGCATATGGCGGCCTTCCACCTCTGCATATGGCGGCCTTCCACACCTGCATATGACGGCCTTCCACATCTGCATATGACGGCCTTCAACATCTGCATATGACGGCCTTCCACATCTGCATATGACGGCCTTCAACATCTGCATATGACGGCCTTCCACATCTGCATATGACGGCCTTCAACATCTGCATATGGAGGCCTTCAACATCTGCATATGACGGCCTTCCACACCTGCATATGGCGGCCTTCAACATCTGCATATGACGGCCTTCCACATCTGCATATGACGGCCTTCAACATCTGCATATGACGGCCTTCCACATCTGCATATGACGGCCTTCAACATCTGCATATGGCGGCCTTCCACATCTGCATATGACGGCCTTCCACATCTGCATATGACGGCCTTCCACATCTGCATATGACGGCCTTCCACATCTGCATATGGAGGCCTTCCACATCTGCATATGGAGGCCTTCCACACCTGCATATGGAGGCCTTCCACATCTGCATATGACGGCCTTCCACATCTGCATATGACGGCCTTCCACATCTGCATATGGAGGCCTTCCACATCTGCAGTGTTTGTCAGACCAGGAGACATTAAGAAATTCGGTCTTCTCAAGAAAACGTCTGTAGAATCCAAACGATTTGGCTTACAAACTAGTATGACCCATGACCCCCTCTATGGAAAGATGAGACTCCCACAAATGTGAGAGATATAATGTAGATCCATGATATAGAGAGGACCAACACTTCAAAACAAACTTTCTTTTGATGTGTCTTATAGCAGCAAACTGTGAAAACTGTCAAGAGGTGTGTAGACTCTGTCGCAAGTGACCACGACTCTTCGGGTATATTCATGAATAGCGTAGCTTATGCCAAGTTAGGAAATAAACTATCAATATGCCAAAACTTTAGATGTACAGAATCATAAATATGCAAATTAGTTCTACAAGCTTCCCTAAATGTTTTCTAGCTTTTTTCATTTATGGAAGTTGACAACGGCATTATGATGAGATCAATGGGTAAATTGTATCAATAATCATTCTGAAAAGTGTTTGTGCAAATATTATTTTAAAAACCAGCAGTGTTGTCCTTGTCTCTTTCCTTATCTTAGCTGTACATTGCACTTACTGTATGTTCATCACTTACATCCCAGGTGGAACTTTACTGACCCCTGCTGGATGAAGACAGTATTCATCAGTATCCAGCGTGCCAAACAGCCTGTTGGGACAGTTATACAGGGCCTAGAGTTCACTACAGAATCAGAAACAGGTCCAGAGCTTAAAGGGTATGTATAGGAGTTCAATGGATGCCCTCTCTATAAAAGGCTAACTTTAAATTTGAATAATGGTCTTCTGTATAAAGCTTTAATGAAGATAGGCATAATCTGAATGAGATGGCAGTCAGAACACAATGAGTTTTCTGGCACCACAGAGATCCTATTAGCCTAAATAGTTCTATATGTAATACTATGGCTGGGCCTCTACTTCCGGCGCCAACAGAGATGGCCACCTCGCTTCGCGTTCCTAGGAAACTATGCAGTTTTTTTTTTTGTACGTGTTATTTCTTACATTAGTACCCCAGGTCATCTTAGGTTTCATTACATACAGTCGAGAAGAACTACTGAATATAAGATCAGCGTCAACTCACCATCAGTACGACCAAGAATATGATTTTCGCGACGCGGATCCTGTGTTCTGCCTTTCAAACAGGACAACGGAATGGATCCCATGCAGCGACCCAAATAAACGACTCCGAAAAAGAGGGAAACGAGGCGGTCTTCTGGTCAGACTCAGGAGACGGGCACATCGTGCACCACTCCCTAGCATTCTTCTCGCCAATGTCCAGTCTCTTTACAACAAGGTTGATGAAATCCGAGCAAGGGTAGCATTCCAGAGGGACATCAGAGACTGTAACGTTCTTTGCTTCACGGAAACATGGCTCACTGGAGAGACGCTATCCGATGCGGTGCAGCCAACGGGTTTCTCCACGCATCGCGCCGACAGAAACAAACATCTTTCTGGTAAGAAGAGGGGCGGGGGCGTATGCCTTATGGCTAACGAGACATGGTGTGATAAAAGAAACATACAGGAACTCAAATCCTTCTGTTCACCTGATTTAGAATTCCTCACAATCAAATGTAGAACGCATTATCTACCAAGAGAATTCTCTTCGATTATAATCACAGCCGTATATATCCCCCCCCAAGCAGACACATTGATGGTTCTGAACGAACTTTATTTGACTCTGTGCAAACTGGAATCCATTTATCTGGAGGCTGCATTCATTGTAGCTGGGGATTTTAACAAGGCTAATCTGAAAACAAGACTCCCTAAATTTGATCAGCATATCGATTGCGCAACCAGGGGTGGAAAAACTTGGATCATTGTTACTCTAACTTCCGCGACGCATATAAGGCCCTGCCCCGCCCCCCTTTCGGAAAAGCTGACCACGACTCCATTTTGTTGATCCCTGCCTACAGGCAGAAACTAAAACAAGAGGCTCCCACGCTGAGGTCTGTCCAACGCTAGTCCGACCAAGCTGACTCCACACTCCAAGACTGCTTCCATCACGTGGACTGGGATATGTTTCGTATTGCGTCAGGTAACAATATTGACGAATACGCTGATTCGGTGTGCGAGTTAATTAGAACGTGCGTTGAAGATGTTGTTCCCATAGCAACGATTAAAACATTCCCTAACCAGAAACCGTGGATTGATGGCAGCATTCGCGTGAAACTGAAAGCGCGAACCACTGCTTTTAATTAGGGCAAGGTGACTGGTAACATGACCGAATACAAACAGTGCAGCTATTCCCTCCACAAGGCTATCAAACAAGCTAAGCGTCAGTACAGAGACAAAGTAGAATCTCAATTCAACGGCTCAGACACAAGAGGCATGTGGCAGGGTCTACAGTCAATCACGGACTACAAGAAGAAATCCAGCCCAGTCACGGACCAGGATGTCTTGCCCCCAGGCAGACGAAATAACTTTTTTTGCCCGCTTTGAGGATGATACAGTGCCACTGACACGGCCTGCAAGAAAACGTGAGTAAGACATTTAAACGTGTTAACCCTCGCAAGGCTGCAGGCCCAGACGGCATCCCCAGCCGCGCCCTCAGAGCATGCGCAGACCAGCTGGCCGATGTGTTTACGGACATATTCAATCAATCCCTATACCAGTCTGCTGTTCCCACATACTTCAAGAGGGCCACCATTGTTCCTGTTCCCAAGAAAGCTAAGGTAACTGAGCTAAACGACTACCGCCCCGTAGCACTCACTTCCGTCATCATGATAGGCTTTGAGAGACTAGTCAAGGACCATATCACCTCCACCCTACCTGACACCCTAGACCCACTCCAATTTGCTTACCGCCCAAATAGGTCCACAGACGATGCAATCTCAACCACACTGCACACTGCCCTAACCCATCTGGACAAGAGGAATACCTATGTGAGAATGCTGTTCATCGACTACAGCTCGGCATTCAACACCATAGTACCCTCCAAGCTTGTCATCAAGCTCGAGACCCTGGGTCTCTGGACTTCCTGACGGGCCGCCCCCAGGTGGTGAGGGTAGGCAACAACATCTCCTCCCCGCTGATCCGCAACACTGGGGCCCCACAAGGGTGCGTTCTGAGCCCTCTCCTGCACTCCCTGTTCACCCACGACTGCGTGGCCACGCACGCCTCCAACTCAATCATCAAGTTTGCGGACGACACAACAGTGGTAGGCTTGATTACCAACAACGACGAGACGGCCTACAGGGAGGAGGTGAGGGCCCTCGGAGTGTGGTGTCAGGAAAATAACCTCACACGCAACGTCAACAAAACTAAGGAGATGATTGTGGACTTCAGGAAACAGCAGAGGGAACACCCCCTATCCACATCGATGGAACAGTAGTGGAGAGGGTAGCAAGTTTTAAGTTCCTCTGCATACACATCACAGACAAACTGAATTGGTCCACTCACACAGACAGCATCGTGAAGAAGGCGCAGCAGCGCCTCTTCAACCTCAGGAGGCTGAAGAAATTCGGCTTGTCACCAAAAGCACTCACAAACTTCTACAGATGCACAATCGAGAGCATCCTGGCGGGCTGTATCACCGCCTGGTACGGCAACTGCTCCGCCCTCAACCGTAAGGCTCTCCAGAGGGTAGTGAGGTCTGCTCAACGCATCACCGGGGGCAAACTACCTGCCCTCCAGGACACCTACACCACCCGATGTTACAGGAAGGCCATAAAGATCATCAAGGACCTCACCCACCGAGCCACTGCCTGTTCACCCCGCTATCATCCAGAAGGCGAGGTCAGTACAGGTGCATCAAAGCTGGGACCGAGAGACTGAAAAACAGCTTCTATCTCAAGGCCATCAGACTGTTAAACAGCCAACACTAACATTGAGTGGCTGCTGCCAACACACTGACACTGTCACTGACTCAACTCCAGCCACTTTAATAATGGGAATTGATGGGAAATGATGTAAATATATCACTAGCCACTTTAAACAATGCAACCTTATATAATGTTACTTACCCTACATTATTCATCTCATATGCATACGTTTATACTGTACTCTATATCATCGACTGCATCCTTATGTAATACATGTATCACTAGCCACTTTAACTATGCCACTTTGTTTACATACTCATCTCATATGTATATACTGTACTCGATACCATCTACTGTATCTTGCCTATGCTGCTCTGTACCATCACTCATTCATATATCCTTATGTACATATTCTTTATCACCTTACACTGTGTATAAGACAGTAGTTTTGGAATTGTTAGTTAGATTACTTGTTGGTTATTATTGCATTGTCGGAACTAGAAGCACAAGCATTTCGTTACACTCGCATTAACATCTGCTAACCATGTGTATGTGACAAATACAATTTGATTTGATGATTTGATTTGATACTAAGAGAGAGATCAGAGTTGTGTGGCCTCGTATAACCATTTACTTGTTATGAATTAAAACAAGACTCAAAATCATTGTTTCCAGTGTTGTTTTAGCCTTCTGATCTGGGCGGGAAGAATTCAGAATTGGAATCTTCGTTAGCCAAAGCCTGAAGGCTGTGTGAGAGGGTTAAGCAGGGCCCTATAGAGTAGGCTACCGAAGCACCTACACACACCAGAGTCATTTCAATCACGTACTGTAAATCTCAGTAATATCATGCCGGGACACATCAGATTACATGTTTGTTATACTTAAATCAAATTAAATCAAATCAAATTGTATTAGTCACATGTGCCAAGTACAACAGGCGTGTAGACTTACAGTGAAATCCTTACTTACGAGCCCCTAACCAACAATGTAGTTAACAAAAAACAATATGGATAAGAATAAGAAATAAAAGTAACAAGTAATTAAAGAGCAGCAGTAAAATAACAATAGCGAGACTATATTCAGGGATTAACCGGTACAGAGTCAATGTGCGGGGACACCAGTTAGTTGAGGTAATATGTACATGTAGGTAGAGTTATTAAAGTGACTGTGCATAGATGATAACAACAGAGAGTAGCAGTGGTGTAAAAGAGGGGAGGGGGGCTTTGCAAATAGTCTGGGTAGCCATTTGATTAGGTGTTCAGAAGTCCTATGGCTTGGGGGTAGAAGCTGTTTAGAAGCCTCTTGGACCTAGACTTGGCACTCCGGTACCGCTTGCCGTGCGGTAGCAGAGAGAACAGTCTATGACTAGGGTGGTTGGAGTCTTTGACAATTCTTAGGGCCTTCATCTGTCACCGCCTGGTATAAAGGTCCTAGGTGGCAGGAAGCTTGGCCCCATTGATATACTGGGCCGTTCGCACTACCCTCTGTAGTGCCTTGCGGTCAGAGGCCGAGCTGTTGCCATACCAGGTGGTGATGCAACCAGTCAGGATGCTCTCAATGGTGCAGCTGTAGAACCTTTTGAGGATCGGAGGACCCATGCCAAATCTTTTCTGTCTCCTGAGGGGGAATAGGTTTTGTCATGAGGGCATGACTGTCTTTGTGCTTGGACCATGTTAGTTTGTTGGTGATGTGGACACCAAGGAACTTGAACCTGCTCCACTGCAGCCTCGTCAATGAGAATGGGGGCGTGCTCGATCCTTTTTTCCCCCTGTAGTCCACAATCATCTCCTTTGTCTTGATCACGTTGAGGGAGAGGTTGTTGTCCTGGCACCACATGGCAAGGTCTCTGACCTCCTCCCTATAGGCTGTCTCATCGTTGTCTGTGATCACGCCTACCACTGTTGTGTCATCTGCAAATGTAATAATGATGGTGTTGGAGTCGTGCCTGGCCATGCAGTCATGAGTGAACAGGGAGTACAAGAGGGGACTGAGCACTCACCCCTGAAGGACCCCTGTGTTGAGGATCAGCGACTACGATTAGATCTTAGTCCTGTATTGATGCTTTGCCTGCTTTATGGTTCGTCTGAGGGCATAGCGGGATTTCGTATAAGCTTCAGGGTTAGAGTCCCGCTCCTTGAAAGCGGCAGCTCTGGCCTTTAGCTCAGTGAGGCTGTTGCCTGTAATCCATGGCTTCTGGTTGGGGTATGTACGTACGGTCACTGTGGGGACAACGTCATCGATGCACTTATTGATGAAGTCAATGAATGATGTGGTGTACTCCTCAATGCCATCGGAGGAAACCCGGAACATATTCTAGTCTGTGCTAGCAAAACAGTCCTGTAGCTTAGCATCTGCTTTATCTGACCCCTTTTTATTGATCTAGTCACTGGTGCTTCCTGCTTAAATATTTGCTTGTAAGCAGGAATCAGGAAGATATAATTATAGTCAGATTTTCCAAATGGAGGGTGAGGGAGAGCTTTGTATGCGTCTCTGTGTTGAAGTAAAGATGGTCCAGAGTTTGTTTTCCTCTGGTTGCACATTTAACATGCTGATAGAAATTTGGTAAAACTGATATAAATTTCCCTGCTTTAAAGTCCACAGCTACTAGGAGTGCAGCCTCTGGTTGAGCGTTTTCTTGTTTGCTTATGGTGGAATACAACTCATTCAATGCTGTCTTAGTGCCAGCCTCTGACTGTGGTGGTATGTTAACATCTATGAAAAATACAGATGAAAACTCTCTAGTTAGGTAGTGTGGTCTACAGCTTATCATGAGATACTCTACCTCAGGTGAACAATATCTCGAGAGTTAGATATCGTACACCAGCTGTTATTTACAAAAATTCATAGTCCGCTGCCTCTAGTCTTACCAGACGCCGCTGTTCTATCCTGCCGATACAGCATACAACCAGCCAGCTGTATGTTGATAGTGTCGTCGTTCAGCCACGACTCCGTGAAGCAATAGATATTATAGTTTTGAATGTCCCGTTGGTAGTTTAATCTTCCGAGTAGGTCATCTATTTTATTCTCCAAAGATTGCACGTTTGCTAGCAGAATGGAAGGAAATGTTGTTGTTTTTTAGATCGCCTACGAATTCTCAGAAGTCAGCCCGCCCGCCCTTTAGCCCCTTTTTCTCTGCCTCTTCTTCACGCAAATCACGGGGATCTGGGCCTGTTCCCAAGTAAGCAGTATGTCATTCGAGTCGGACTCGTCAAATAAACGAACTAAAAAACACAATCGGTTGTGGAAATGTAAAACGTCAGCCTTCTTCTCTGGCGCCATTTTTTATTGACCGTGTGGTCTAGCGCTGTTCACAAACCCATGCATCCATGCACTTTATTCCATGGTCATTTTGTAACTGTTGTTTGCAGTCAACATTTACTTTGATTTATTTATGGTAGTTTACTTTATGTTACAGACAATATTATTTGTCATTTTGAATGTGTTGTTTTTGATTGATTAACCTTTCTGGTTTGTCTCTGTAGGAGGGGCTAAGGCAACATAAAAGTTGTGTTCCCCTGATCAGATGTTGCATGCATCAATGGTTGCCTTCCATGTCATCGACTGTCCGTTCATTTCTATAACATATGGGTCGTGTTCCTCTGCTCAGATGTTGCTGACGCATTGTGGATCTTATATCTCCTGGACATGTATTTTATGTATCAGCTAACCACATCCTATGCTATTATCATTTATTCACTTTTATTTCATCAGGGGAACCCAAATGAGACCAGGGTGTCATTTTCAATGGTGCCCTGAGGACATCAAATAAACGATAAAATACAAGATATAATAACAAATACATTACATTAGAACATCACTGACATCATAAACAAATTATTAAATCAATTGTATACCTTGTGAACTAATTTATCCACAGGGTTTAAAATGCTCCAGTGGCACCAGGGAATCCAAATCTAATGGATTTTGTAAGTGATAAAAAAATGTGGAGCCTGGAAATTCAAAGCGGATTTACCTAATTTCGTGGAGACCTGAGGGGTCTGAAGAGTTAACCAACACTGTGAGCAGGTTTGGTATCTCATTCTTTTATACGTCAGCAGCGAAGTTAGGTTGGTTGGAAGCTTGTGTAGTAGGGCTTTGTAAACAAAAAGGAAGTCATTAACTGATAGAGGAATTCTAGATTGCTATGTATTTTGTAGCCAAAACCAAATTCGCACTCGTTTCTAATTCATTAATGAGGTGTAAGTTCATTAATTATGCATGAAGTAGATCGAAACCAGTCTTAAAAGCCAGGTAAACAGCGCTTAATTCAAGAGAGTACTAAACGCATACACACATTTCCACAGGTTATAAACTGAAAATGACGTCAGCGTTTTCCAAACGTTAAATTTACAAGCAGAGGGGCCCTATAGCTCTCGAGCCTTCGCGTTATCAGCACGAAGTCAAGGCCAGTCAGTATAAATCAACATTCTAGACAATCTGGAGATGGGCTGTTCCCACCACCTGGAGATTTGTACAACTGAATGAACTAAGGAACAGACCTTCATTGTTACTAAACTCCTGACTACATTATATACAATTGGGAATGGGAGCAAGAGAGAAGATTCACATGTACAGTACATTATAGCATTTGGACTAGTCAGTTCTGATTGGAATGTGTACATAATTAGTCATTTCAACCACAATTTCCTCTATCATTAACTGATCTCCGGGCAGCCGAGCGGAAATGGAGGAAAACTCGCCTCCCTGCGGACCTGGCATCCTTTCACTCCCTCCTCTCTACATTTTCCTCCTCTGTCTCTGCTGCTAAAGCCATTTTCTACCACTCTAAATTCCAAGCATCTGCCTCTAACCCTAGGAAGCTCTTTGCCACCTTCTCCTCCCTCCTGAATCCTCCTCCCCCTCCTCCCTCTCTGCAGATGACTTCGTCAACCACTTTGAAAAGAAGGTCGACGACATCCGATCCTCGTTTGCTAAGTCAAACGGCACCGCTGGTTCTGCTCACACTGCCCTACCCTGTGCTCTGACCTCTTTCTCCCCTCTCTCTCCAGATGAAATCTCGCGTCTTGTGACGGCCGGCCGCCCAACAACCTGCCCGCTTGACCCTATCCCCTCCTCTCTTCTCCAGACCATTTCCGGAGACCTTCTCCCTTACCTCACCTCGCTCATCAACTCATCCCTGACCGCTGGCTACGTCCCTTCCGTCTTCAAGAGAGCGAGAGTTGCACCCCTTCTGAAAAAACCTACACTCGATCCCTCCGATGTCAACAACTACAGACCAGTATCCCTTCTTTCTTTTCTCTCCAAAACTCTTGAACGTGCCGTCCTTGGCCAGCTCTCCCGCTATCTCTCTCTGAATGACCTTCTCGATCCAAATCAGTCAGGTTTCAAGACTAGTCATTCAACTGAGACTGCTCTTCTCTGTATCACGGAGGCGCTCCGCACCGCTAAAGCTAACTCTCTCCTCTGCTCTCATCCTTCTAGACCTATCGGCTGCCTTCGATACTGTGAACCATCAGATCCTCCTCTCCACCCTCTCCGAGTTGGGCATCTCCCGGCGCGGCCCACGCTTGGATTGCGTCCTACCTGACAGGTCGCTCCTACCAGGTGGCGTGGCGAGAATCTGTCTCCTCACCACGCGCTCTCACCACTGGTGTCCCCCAGGGCTCTGTTCTAGGCCCTCTCCTATTCTCGCTATACACCTACACCAAGTCACTTGGCTCTGTCATAACCTCACATGGTCTCTCCTATCATTGCTATGCAGACGACACACAATTAATCTTCTCCTTTCCCCCTTCTGATGACCAGGTGGCGAATCGCATCTCTGCATGTCTGGCAGACATATCAGTGTGGATGACGGATCACCACCTTAAGCTGAACCTCGGCAAGACGGAGCTGCTCTTCCTCCCGGGGAAGGACTGCCCGTTCCATGATCTCGCCATCACGGTTGACAACTCCATTGTGTCCTCCTCCCAGAGCGCTAAGAACCTTGGCGTGATCCTGGACAACACCCTGTCGTTCTCAACTAACATCAAGGCGGTGGCCCGTTCCTGTAGGTTCATGCTCTACAACATCCGCAGAGTTCGACCCTGCCTCACACAGGAAGCGGCGCAGGTCCTAATCCAGGCACTTGTCATCTCCCGTCTGGATTACTGCAACTCGCTGTTGGCTGGGCTCCCTGCCTGTGCCATTAAACCCCTACAACTCATCCAGAACGCCGCAGCCCGTCTGGTGTTCAACCTTCCCAAGTTCTCTCATGTCACCCCGCTCCTCCGCTCTCTCCACTGGCTTCCAGTTGAAGCTCGCATCCGCTACAAGACAATGGTGCTTGCCTACGGAGCTGTGAGGGGAACGGCACCTCAGTACCTCCAGGCTCTGATCAGGCCCTACACCCAAACAAGGGCACTGCGTTCATCCACCTCTGGCCTGCTCGCCTCCCTACCACTGAGGAAGTACAGTTCCCGCTCAGCCCAGTGGTGGAACAAACTCCCTCACGACGCCAGGACAGCGGAGTCAATCAGCACCTTCCGGAGACACCTGAAACCCCATCTCTTTAAGGAATACCTAGGATAGGATAAGTAATCCTTCTCACCCCCCTTTAAGATATAGATGCACTATTGTAAAGTGACTGTTCTACTGGATGTCATAAGGTGAATGCACCAATTTGTAAGTCGCTCTGGATAAGAGCGTCTGCTAAATGACTTAAATGTAATGTAAATGTGATCTACTTGAGAACCAGCCAACCTTTTGATACAGGATGCAGTGGTGAGTATTAAAACGGTCACCGGTGATAAAAGGAACGGCGCTGTGGTAGACGCCATCCAAAGGTTTAAGAGTAGTGGCTGCTGCAATCTGGTAAATGGTGTCATCATAATCAAGAACTGGCAGGAAAGTCACCTGTACATTCTGCTTCCTGCTATTTAGCAAGAGGCAATATCTATTTCTAAAAAGCCCACTTTAAATCTTAGCTTTTTAACTAGCTCATCCATATGTAAAAAATAAATAAAAATTAAGTCTTTGTCAATCCAGATGCCCAGATATTAGTCGGCGGTAAGCCAATCAATGGGAGAACTATCCAATGAATAAATATGCAGTCCATCTGGAATATTCTTGAACTAGAGAACAACAGTCATGGTCGCATTATAGCAATCTAGTGCCCGACAGCACAGTTGATGACAACGTGGCAACCATTGGTTGATGCATGCAACATCTGAGCAGGGGAACACAACCTTTATGTGGTTTGCTGATATGTAAAATACCTATCCAGGCATTGTAAGATCTGGCATGCATCAGCAACATCTGCCTCCACTTTAATACTTTCAAGCCTCAAACCGCTGGGCCAATCCTACAGGCAGTAACAAAGGGTAGTAGGACTGAAAAACAAAAATACAATAGAGGAAATTCAAAAGAAAATGTCGTACTGAAGAAGTGCCTATGGGCTATCAAAAATTGTTCTGTGCTTTGTGAATTTGAGTGTTACATTCTGATGTATCAGAAGTAGATTACTGAGATGGAGCCAAAGATAAAAGGTATAGTCAGTATTTAATATGACGTCATGGAATGAGTTTACCCAAGATTTGCAGCCTTGTGGTACTGCAACTTCCTGAGCTAACTTTGACACTTTGGCTATGAATACATTATCTGTGGCTATGAGCTGCGTCTACTGTATGACCAGGCATTATTTCCTGTATAGAAGAGGGAGAGAGATAGAGAGCGTTCATGTTGAACGGAAAACCACATCAGACTGGGTTGTGGTCTGGAGGACCCTGAACTATGAACCTGGTTTAACGTGAGAGTCTATGGAGGTCTTGGTCTAGTTCCCATCACTCCACCTCTGCAGCACATCTCAATTCTATCAATTTCTTTGATACAAATGTATGATATTTTTTTTTATACAGAATTAATTTTGAAATACTGAATTTGGAAACAAAAAGGTGCAATGCTAGCTCACTATTAAACATGACTAGTTTTAAAAGACTGACATTTTAGCCTTTAATGGCCTTCTTCAGAAATATTGAATTTGGCCATTGAAAATGTGGTGCATCACGTCCCTGCATCCAATATTTGTATCATTAATGGACTGTTTTCCATCAGAGGACAACAGGATAGTAGTGAATCTTGGTCCCAAAAAGACCTTAGAGAAAGCTGAAATATATTTTAGTGACTATGATTATGGGGTTAAATTAGTCCATATGATGCAATAGTTGCTGTCTGACACTGAGGGAGGAATGTACACACAAACAGAAGCAGGAAGAGAGTTACAGACAGTGAGGTCTGTGAACATAAAGAAATAGAGTCATTCTCGCTGTTGACTTTTTTCTTGGCACACACATCAGTACATAGATACCTGTCTCACACGCACGCACGCACGCACGCACGCACGCACGCACGCACGCACGCACGCACGCACGCACACACACACACACACACACACAAACCCTCACATGGCTGCCCATCTCATCCTCCTCCTCTTCCTCATCTTCCCAGACTCTCAGCAGGTATGTGTAATCTCCTACAAACAACAATGCTACAGTTTATTATAGAAAATTGTAGTACTTACTATAGAATACTGTAGTATTCTACACCACACTGTAGTATTTTTTAATTTTACGTTTATTTAACTAGGCAAGTCAGTTAAGAACAAATTCTTATTTCAAAATGACAGCCTAGGAACAGTGGGTTAACTGCCTGTTCAGGGGCAGAACGACAAATTAGTACCTTGTCAGCTCGGGGTTTGAACTTGCAACCTTCCAGTTACTAGTCCAATGCTCTAACCACTAGGCTACCCTGCCGCCCCAGTATACTATAGTATACATTGATTGTAGTATACTGGAGTATACTATATGATAGATTGTAGTATACCTTTCGATCGTGTAGTGCTTATAATATACTTTTGTCGTATAATGGAGAATTCTATTCTATTCTTCTTCTAGTCTTCTTCTTGTCCTCAATCACGTAGTACTTAATTTAGAATTTTTTAGATGGATTGGACTGCTAGCTAGTTTTACTGCTGTTTTGATTTGAACATGCTGTCCTTGGTGAGCTCATGCCGGGATTTCCACCGAGGTTCCGACTTGATCATGTAGCACTTACTGTAGAATGTTGCAGTATACTGTAGAATACTATACTCAACAGTTTAGTATCCCTTGACTGATAGATTTGGATCTGACTACTTAAAAAACAAAACAACCACAAATGTGGATACAATATATTTAGAAATGTGTTGAGAATAACACAAAAGAAGTTGTACATTTATGTCCATTGTGATCCTAGTTCAAACCTACAAATATATTACACATTTACAGCTTACCCACATGAAAAAATACTAAAGTATACTATGGTATAAATACTGTAGTATTACTATAGTTATATGCTATAGTCTTGCGGACTAGTGTTTTTGCAGACATGACTGTAGTATACAATAGTATTCAATGTTGTGTTTTTGCAGACTTTACTGTAAAAATCAAATCAAATCCAATTTGATTTGTCACATACACATGGTTAGCAGATGTTAATGCGAGTGTAGCGAAATGCTTGTGCTTCTAGTTCTGACAATGCAGTAATAACCAACAAGTAATCTAACTAACAATTCCAAAACTACTGTCTTATACACACAAGTGTAAGGGGATAAAGAATATGTACATAAAGATATATGAATGAGTGATGGTACAGAGCGTCATAGGCAAGATGCAGTAGATGGTATCGAGTACAGTATATACATATGAGATGAGTATGTAAACAAAGTGACATAGTTAAAGTGGCTAGTGATACATGTATTACATAAATATGCAGTAGATGATATAGCCTACAGTATATACGTATACATATGAGATTAATAATGTAGGGTATGTAAACATTATATTAGGTATCATTGTTTAAAGTGGCTAGTGATATATTTTACATCATTTCCCATCAATTCCCATTATTAAAGTGGCTGGAGTTGAGTCAGTGTGTTGGCAGCAGCCACTCAATGTTAGTGGTGGCTGTTTAACAGTCTGATGGCCTTGAGATAGAAGCTGTTTTTCAGTCTCTCGGTCCCAGCTTTGATGCACCTGTACTGACCTCGCCTTCTGGATGATAGCGGGGTGTACAGGCAGTGGCTCGGGTGGTTGTTGTCCTTGATGATCTTTATGGCCTTCCTGTAACATCGGGTGGTGTAGGTGTCTTGGAGGGCAGGTAGTTTGCCCCCGGTGATGCGTTGTGCAGACCTCATTACCCTCTGGAGAGCCTTACGGTTGTGGGCGTAGCAGTTGCCGTACCAGGCGGTGATACAGTCCGACAGGATGCTCTCGATTGTGCATCAGTAAAAGTTTGTGAGGGCTTTTGGTGACAAGCCAAATTTCTTCAGCCTCCTGAAGGAAGGGAGGAAGAAAAGGGTTAATGTTAATCGTTTTTTGGTGGCTACAGCTAGTCATACTGGTGTCATTTGGTTAGCTAGCAAGAAATGTGAATCACTTTGCTAACTAGCTAGCTATGCTGAACATGAACAACTGTTATCCACAGATCGACAACTAAAAGATATTCTATCAAATATATTTTCATCGATCAAATAGGCGGACAGGCAGGCAAGTTCCAACTTTGTCAAAATGTGGGCTGGGAGAAGCATGCATTGGCAGGCAAGCTGCAGTAGCAGGCTACTATTCCCCATTGTTTATCAGTGCGTTTTTGACGGCAAACTAGCTGAAAAAGCTTGAGGGTTTATCTGATGTTCCCTCATTAGATTTTTGCTCATCTCACTCCGGCTAGCGTTAGTTGTTAGCAAATATGATGTCTTCCTACAAGAGCATGTTAGGGATTGCATTGAGAAGAGCAGGAAACAGATGGGAAGTAAAGGGTCCTTGGTAACTATGATGTCCAAAACAATAGAAAATAAAGTAATTGAAGTCATCAGAATGTTGATTCAGCAGACAATTGTTGTTGAAGTGAGAAAGGCAGGGATGTTCTCAATACAAATGGACACAACACAGGATTTAACATCCAAAGACCAGTGTGCAGTAGTTCTGTGATGTCACTGATCTTGTCCACGAGAGACTCATTGAGGTCATTGCCTGTGAGTCATCAACTGGACAGTACTTTGTGGACCTTGTGAAACAGACCCTTGAAAAGATGGACATAGATATCAAACGTGTTGTGTTGGTAATGTGTTGGTAATGCAAAAGACGGCGCAGGTAATATGCAGGGACAATACAGGGGCTTCTCTGCATTGCTCACAGGAGAGTCTCCTAACCAAGTGCACATATGGTGTTACTCACATGTCCTCAACCTTGTGCTAACTGACACCACTGGGGTTGTTGTGGCAAGTGAATCCCTTTTCTCACTACTGAATGACATTGCAGTGTTCGTTTGAGATTCCTACAAGCACATGAAGCTATGAGAGGAAACCAGTGAGGACAGGAGACACAGACGGCTTGATGTAATTGGTGAAACACGCTGGTGGGCCAAAGACGAGGCCTTGAGGGAAGTATTTGGAAGCTTTGCAAAGCCTGATGGTGCAATTTACACGCATGTGGTCAACACTATGGAAAGAATTGAAAAGGATGTGACCATAAAACCTGCCACCCGAAGCAAGGCCCAAGGGTACAAGGATGCTCTCCTAAAGTATGAAACCATACCTACAACTGAGATTTTTCTCAGCATTTTTGAGAAGACGTCCCCTCTCTCTAAATACTTGCAAACAAGTGGCATGGATATCGTAACAGCACAGCACTCGTTGACGGTGTGCCTTGAGACTTTGAGGGTGTGAAGAGGGCAGCAGACGACTTCGTTGAGTGGGTCAAGGGCCTTCCAAAGACAGCCATGAAGGAGCTCAGCAAATGCTTACTGGAATTTGATGAACATGCCACTGTTGAGGCATTGCAGGTTGAACTGATCAGCCTTGCACAACAGTGGAAAAGACTGAAACAGTCAGCATTGGCGGTGTACAACACCAGGGCCACCGCCACCAGTGATGACTCACGGGAAGGCTTTGAGGATCCTGATGAAAGTGTGGAGTTGGTAAGCAGAAGTTATTCCACATGTAAAAACTGCCCGATATGCTACTCCTGTCTCAGTACAATCTGCTCACGGATGCGTATCACATCATGGGGTCTGGGCTACAAGTTCCGCCTCACCCTATCCGTCACTCAAGTGGCTTGTGAGAGGACCTTCTCCACCCTGGAATTTGTGAAGAACCGCCAAAGAACCTCCCTCACTCAAGAGAACCTTGAAGCATTCCTTTTGAATGCAACAGAGAAGGAGATTCTTTTGGAACTTGACAAAGATGACATCATTGACAAGATGGCAGAGAGCAGGGAGTTACTGCGCCGCCTACTGGTTTACTAGTGGTAATTACTTCCTGGTTACTCTGAAGTAGCTATGCCATGACTCTTCCTTAACAGGCTGACAAGGGTGAAACAACATTTGCTGTGAGTTAAAGCTTTTGTACAGAGGCATGTTTTTTGGACATTCGTATTATACTTGCAGTTATGTAGCCAATGTTCAATTTCATTGACTCAGTGTGTAGATGTGTTTATTTTGTCCTGTTTGCTTTATGGACATCAGTGAGTGAATATTGTAATTTTTTTTTTTGTAGAGGAGTGTTTTTTCGACTTTTGTATTATACTTACATACATTGTTGTAGCTTATGTTCACGTTCAGTGAATGTGTGTGAAGTTTTTTGATCATTTTAATATGCTTGATGCTTGAATATAAAGATAATCACTTGAACATTTGAGCTAACTCTGTGTATCTAATTCTTGTTTTAAAAAGTGTAGGCTAATTGTTTTGTGTGTCTAGCCTTGTACATTTGTATGTGCTATGATTGGTGTATTCCTAGTGAGTTCTTGAAGGTGCACCCACAGCCACAGCATACCTTGAAAACTCAGTGTTCAGATAGGCTACTTGGTAGTCAGTCCCAAATGTTTGTATTTTGTAATGTGGATACATTTCTTCCCAGATGAACATAGTGGCCAAATATATAACTAGTTTGGTACCCGTTACAACAACAAATAGGGTTACCCTACAAAATTAGCTGTCTGGTGGTTTGCGTGAACAGGGTGGCCTGGAATGGAGTCAAATTCCTAGCCTGAATTATCGTTTCAGTCTACCCCTGCTGACTTGCAAAACATTTTGGGACTGTATCAACAGTAAACGAATGAAAAAAATACCAATGTTTGTTTTTGAGTGATATTCCATTTTAAGTATCAAAAGTAAAAGTATAAATAATTTCAAATTCCTTAGATTAAGCAAACCAGACAGCACCATGTTCTTGTTTTTTTAAATGTACAGATAGCCAGGGGCACACTCCAACACTCTGACATCATTTACGAACGAAGCATGTGTGTTTAGTGAGTCTACCTGGTCAGAGGCCGTAGGGATGATCAAGTGCATGAATTTGACTATTTTCCTGCTAAGCATTCAAAATGTAACAAGTACTTTTTGGTGTCAGGGAAAATGTATAGAGCAGAAAGTACATTATTTTCTTTAGAAATGTTGTGAAGTAATATTAAAAGTTGTCCAAAACATGAATAGTAAAGTACAGATAACCCCCCAAAATACTTAACTAGTACTTTAAAGTATTTTTACTGAAGTACTTTACACCCCTGTAAATACTGTGGTTACCTGTTTATTATTTTCTACCATCAGAAGTACAGTATTGTTTGTCACAATTTTTGGTCATCTTGTTTACTTGGTCAGCTGAATCTCTGTGAAAGCACTGTTGTATTTCATAAAGCTAATAAGTACATTTGGTGTACTCTTGTTAATATGTATTATCTGTATCAAACAAAAAAACCCTAATCCTCTGTTGACCTAACTCAATAGGTGGCCTGTCACAAACCTGTGTGTCTTTATGTTGTGGTTGAGGTGTTCTCCTCATTAAACAGTAACTTGCATAGTCGGCAGATGTCACTACAATATACTACAGTCATCAATCCGCAAAACACTATAGCGAATACTACAGTAAATTCCACAAAAGCAGTGTAGCGAATACCATAGTATATAAATATACTGTACTACAGTATTTAGACTGTATAATTGTTTCATGTGGGATGTTTCAATAAAGGGCTTTAAACAGTGTTATCAATCTTAATCATACACAAGTTGTTTTATAGTGCAGAAATAAAGTGATTGCATTCCAACCTAAATGTGTTTTGTGTTGATGTGTCCACAGCGAGGACTGTGTCTGTGCAGACAGGAGGCTCCATCACCTTCCCATGTCACTATGATCTGAATCACATCAACCATGTGAAATACTGGTGTCAAGGATTAGGTTGGGATGTATTTTCGTATGTAGTACGTACTGACCAACCTAAGAGCAGTGGTAAGACCTCAATCTCTGATGACATCAACAAGAGAATCTTCACTGTGACCATGACTGACCTGACGTCATGGGACTATGGGAATTACAGGTGTGTTGTGGAGATCAATGGAGGAACAGATATCATGATACAATGGTTCTTACCTGTCTGTCACTCCAGGTAAGATCCCTTCACTGCTTGTATCTAGTAAAGTGGAATGAATAGTGCTCAGCAATGTCCTATGGAGTGTCCTGTAATCCTGCAATGTCAAATACTAAATAATGACCCAATTATAAATAACCTATTCAATCAAATGAAATGAGAATTGTGTAACCACTCTGAAAATCATAGACAGAGCTATACTGTACATGTAGGTAAAACAAGATTATAAACTCAGCAAAAAAAGAAACATCCCTTTTTCAGTACCCCGTCTTTCAAAGATAATTAGTTCAAATTCAAATAACTTCACAGATCTTCAATGTAAAGGGATTGGTATATCCAAACATCACACCTGCAAGGACAGGTGCAGGATGGCAACAACAACTGCCAGAGTTACACCAGGAGCTCACAATCCCTCCATCAGTGCTTAGACTGTCTGCAATAGGCTGAGAGAGGCTGGTCTGAGGGCTTGTAGGCCTGTTGTAAGACAGGTCCTCACCAGACATCACCGGCAAGTTTGCTGAAAATAAACGCAGTTGACAGTGTTGGATTCGACATTTTGAACATTGAGATATTAAATAAATGATAGAGAAGAAGCATAGAATATTAAAGAGTGAAATAGACTGGGTCTCTGTAGAAAGACAGATAGCTGTGGAATGTGTTGGGTGACAAGAGGAGAGCACCGTGTTGATACAGGAAAGACAGTTGAGGTCAGAAGGTGAGGACAAATTCCCTGAAGGGAGTAATAAGGATTTCGTATCTTGTTACTCTTTTCCTGTTAAACTATAAGATGTAAGGATTGGGGAGAAGGAGGAGTGTCTTAAGTGGGATATATATATCTGGCTGAAAGAAATGTTGAGTTGTCTGAATTACAGCTGTACAGAACAATTTGGGAAGAATTCAACTTGGTTAAAGCTTCTTTAGTGTCATTGAGTTATTTTCTCTGAAAAATAAGAACCTAACAACAGTGGGGGGACGTTTCTTTATTCACTGAGTATATTTGGGGTCATGATGGATAAACACAACTAAGCTTGTGAGGAAAGTTACATTCTTCTAGAATCAATGGCTATATATCATTATTATGAATTTAAAAGACTAAAAATAGATGTATCAAACCCAGAATGCAGCTTGAAGGAATTTGTAAAGAGGCTGTTGTAAAAGCACTTTTTCTCCTCTGAATTCTTGTTTTTTACCTGTGTTCAGGTACTCCAGAACTCTATGTGGAACAACAGGAAGTGACTGGAGTAGAAGGAGGGAGTGTCACTGTCTGTTGTTACTATAGTAACTCTGGAGACATGAAGTGGTGCAGGATGGGTGGTGATTGTGTGAGTGGGTTTTCTGGGACTTTAAATGGAACATCAGTGACATTAACGCGGACTAGTGATGCCAACAACAGAACAGTCTTAACAGTGACTATGAGTGGACTGAAGATGGAGAACACTGACTGGTATTGGTGTAGAGTTGGAGAACTAGAGATGCCTGTTCACATCACTGTCAGTCAACAAACTGCAACACAGAGAACCTCTAAGATGACCTCAAGTTAGTAGATCAATCACATACTTTATGATCAATATGATTCCCTTTGTTTTATCCACTGGTATCATCTGGAACTAATTGTAATATGAAGTATGAATGTGATGTTGCTATACAACCTGACTATCTGGTTTACCATTAACTTCATTAATGATATTGTTGTTTGACCTCACAGCAACCCAAGATCCAACCTCTCAACAACCCTCTGCCTCTCCAACTGCTGAGCCTGTTCAGACTGACAACACAAGTCAAGGAGCTGAGGGGAACATGGAGGAAGTCCACCAGAGGTTATTATCACTCCTTCAGATGTTTTATCCCACATGTTGTTAGATAATATGAACTCAGAGAAACATTACAATTCCATCATACACTACAACAGTTAATGCAAACCAAACACCCTCCCTAAATGCATATAGAGACTGTTATCACTTCCTCCTGGGTAGAACATCTCTGTGGTTGCCTTGAGAAAAGTAGCAGCAATGGTGGTGTTATACTCACTCATGTGAAAGAACAAGTTGCACGCTTAATAAATAGTCATAATCTCAATAATAATCATACATGGTCAACATCCACACATGTGAACAGATAAATAATTGTTCCATGTATCACAACAAGTGCATACAACAAATTAACAATTTATAATGATATATTTTAATTGTATTTTAATTCAAGTTCGTATATGTAATCCATCAGGTCTGTGAAAGTCCTACTCATCTCTCTGGGCATGTTGGTGGTGGTGACAGCTGGTATCCTGGTAACATGGAAGATGTGGAGAAGGCATAGTAAGTAGTCATTTTATGTCAATATAAAATGGAGAATAGTTTAGAAAAATACTAAATGTATTGATATTGTGACCAACAGTATATTTCTTGCCTGTGATTCATCTTGAATGACAGAAAATATTTGGAGGAATTGACTTTAAAACTTGTTAACGGTACATGTTCCCCAAGGGGCACCCCCCCCCGCTCAACTGAAACAGTGGCGCACAGAATGCAAAAATATTCTTAGAAATATTTAACCTCCACACATTAACAAGTCCAATAGCTCAAATGACAGAGAAACACCTTGTTCATCTACCCAGCGTGTCAGATTTCTAAAATGTTTTACGGCGAAAACATAGCACATATTTATGTCAAACCACAAAGACACAGACGATATACAGCCATTTTGTCGAACAAAAGATGCAATCACAAACGCAGGATTAAAAGAAAAATAATTCACTAACCTTTTGAAAATCTTCATCGGATGACAGTAATAGGACATGTTACACAGTACATTTATGTTTTTTTCAATAATATGCCATTTATATCCATAAATCTCCATTTACATTGACGCCCTGTTCAGAAAATACTCAAAAATTTCCGGAGAAATTATAGATAGCCCCGCCAGATAACATTAATACACATCATAAACTTTGACTAAATATACATGTTCTACATATAGTTAGAAAGATACACTGCTTCTTAATGCAACCGCTGTGTTACATTTATTTTTAACGTTACAGAATTAGTTCACTATGCAATAATCTGAGGCGGCGCTCAGACGTAAGCAATATTTCTCCGCTATGTTGGAGTCAACAGAAATACAAAATTACAACATAAATATTCCCTTACCTTTGATGGTCTTCGATCAGAATGTAGTGGGAGTTGTCATACTTACCTAATATATCGTTTTGTTTCAGTCCGTGTGTCCTTATAGTAGCATCTGCTAGCACTTTCAGCTGAAATGCACCCAAAATGACTTCTGGTCCCGAACAGTTGCGCATCAAAACTTCAAAATTACATATTATATGTCGACTAAACTGGTCAAACTAAGTGCAGAATCAAGCTTTAGGATGTTATAAACGTACAAAACAATTCTCAATTCAACCGGACAATCATACTTCTTCTGAGGCAAGCTGGAACCACATGGAGCCACAGTGTCACCTGACCCCTCCTGTCTCAGCCTCCAGTATTTATGCTGCAGTAGTTTGTGTCGGGGGGCTAGGGTCAGTTTGTTATATCTGGAGTACTTCTCCTGTCCTATTCGGTGTCCTGTGTGAATCTAAGTGTGCGTTCTCTAATTCTCTCCTTCTTTCTTTCTCTCTCTCGGAGGACCTGAGCCCTAGGACCATGCCCCAGGACTACCTGACATGATGACTCCTTGCTGTCCCCAGTCCACCTGGCCATGCTGCTGCTCCAGTTTCAACTGTTCTGCCTTACTATTATTTGACCATGCTGGTCATTTATGAACATTTTAACATCTTGGCCATGTTCTGTTATAATCTCCACCCGGCACAGCCAGAAGAGGACTGGCCACCCCACATATGCCCTCTAATTCTCTCTTTCTTTCTCTCTCTCGGAGGACCTGAGCCCATGGACCGTGCCCCAGGACGACCTGACATGATGACTCCTTGCTGTCCCCAGTCCACCTAACTGTGCTGCTGCTCCAGTTTCAACTTTTCTGCCTTATTATTATTCGACCATGCTGGTCATTTATGAAAATTTGAACATCTTGGCCATGTTCTGTTATAATCTCCACCCGGCACAGCCAGAAGAGGACTGGCAACCCCACATAGCCTGGTTCCTCTCTCGATTTCTTCCTCGGTTTTGGCCTTTCTAGGGAGTTTTTCCTAGCCACCGTGCTTCTACACCTGCATTGCTTGCTGTTTGGGGTTTTAGGCTGGGTTTCTGTACAGCACTTTGAGATATCAGCTGATGTACGAAGGGCTATATAAATACATTTGATTTGATTTGATTTGGAACAGAGGAAGGGCTTTGTCCAATTCGCGCCCTAACGCGCAGGTATTTTCTCGCAACACTCACTCTTTTGCCTCCCAAAGGGTCAAAACTCGCGGGATTTGCACAATTAAACGCTCTACTGAATGGGGACATCTAGACATAGAAAGTGTCTCCAGATCCATAGCTGGTTGGGAAGGGTGGGGGTGATGACGTCAAAGTTGCCCCAACTTTCATGATTCCAAAACTAGTTTGGGAGATTGCCTGCCCTGTGAGTTCTGCTATACTTACAGACATAATTCAAACGGTTTTAGAAGCTTTAGAGTGTTTTCTATCCAATAATCATTATTATATGCATATATTAGCAATTTTGGACAGACTTTTTTTTCAGTTTACTATGGGCACGCAATTTATCCAAAGGGGGCAGTATTCTGCCTAGCCCTAACAGGATCCATTCAGAGGTATTATTGTACTATAACAAACTCAGAAGTTACTGACATCTCCCTTTCTTTATTCCAGAGGACAATAAGGCCAAGGACCAGACAACTAACAACTCAGTGGTAGGATACACTTATTTGATAATTTTCAACCATCTGCAAATCTGCCATTTGACTCCAGCGTTACCTCTTCAGTTGACCATCAATGAGTTGACATAAAAGGTCCCATATTCTAACGGAACCCAATCTCTTATAGTGCTCAATATGTTGAAAAATACTGTTAAAAAGACAGATAACAGGACATTGTCAGTTCACTAAACATACATCTGAAACAAACTGTGGTTTAGGTGGTAAATAGACAAGTCCTGTTTCTCTTTGCTACTTATTTCTGAGCAGGACATTACATACAGCACAGTGACCCACACCAGAAAAATAGCACAGCAGGTACAAACTGAATAAAGCTGGTCTTATTTCTGTGGAGATCTTGGACGAGAACCAATCACTCCATCTCTGCAGTGAGCTGGGGTTCTCTCTCTCTCTCTCTCTCTCTCTCTCTCTCTCTCTCTCTCTCTCTCTCTCTCTCTCTCTCTCTCTCTCTCTCTCTCTCTCTCTCTCTCTCCCCTTCTCTCTCTCCCTCTGTCCTCGATTTCTGCAGTGCGAGCTGGTGTTCTCTATCTCTCTCTCAATCTCTGTCTCTCTATCTCTCTGTCCTCGATTTCTGCAGTTTGAGCTGGTGTTTCTCTCTCTCTCTCAATCTCTCTCTCTCTATCTCTCTGTCCTCGATTTCTGCAGTTTGAGCTGGTGTTCTCTCTCTCTCTCTCTCTCTCTCTCTCTCTCTCTCTCTCTCTCTCTCTCTCTCTCTCTCCCCTCTCTCTCTCCCTCTGTCCTCGATTTCTGCAGTGCGAGCTGGTGTTCTCTATCTCTCTCTCAATCTCTGTCTCTCTATCTCTCTGTCCTCGATTTCTGCAGTTTGAGCTGGTGTTCTCTCTCTCTCTCTCTCTCTCTCTCTCTCTCTCTCTCTCTCTCTCTCTCTCTCTCTCTCTCTCTCATCAGAATTTCATAATTCCTATATGTGTTCATTAATTGAATTCACTCAGTCTATTTTATAAGAATTTGTAAGATTCCTATTTGCATAAAATAGATAGAGACCAGTCTTATCAAAATTAGATAATAGTATTTATTCTCGGAGCTCGCTGCCATGGAACCACGAACAACAGTTTATATACAAAATTTGACGTCATAGGATATAAAATATCCTTCCTCCTATCGACCAAGGCAAAACAGGTTCAAAAGTTTATTCCAACCCCCTAGCTCACTCACTCCAGACACAAACCATATCAAGATTAACTTCTGAAATCTCACTTTCGTCTATCAATATTCAGCAGACAGTTCCAGATAATGGAAAACCAAGGGAGACACTCGCTGCCTTATCTAAACCTCCCAGAGCTAAGTTGATTCGGTTCAACCACAGGTTAACGACCCTCTTCGCTTACTTAAAAACCCACAATCCATTCCTCCCCAACCCAGCTGGTATTTATTTATGTTTAATTACCCCCTGTTTCATGCTGCACAATCCCTTCCTCGTGAATTAACATTATTAATCAGATATAATAAAACAGGGTAGTGTTTAATTAGCTATAGTTCTATTTAAACGTAGATATCGTTTAGTCATTATTCATAAAATTCCTAACAGTCTCTCTCTCCTAACTCAATAAAAAAAATATTTAAAAATTGGCATGTTTACAATGTTTACATTGCCAAAGCAAGGGAAATAGATAGTAAACAAAGTGAAATAACAAAACAACATTTACAGTAAACATCACACTTACTTAAGTTCCAAAATACATTTCCAATGTCATATTATGTCTAGAATTTGTTTGAATTATTTACCTAAGGCCAGTCAGTTAAAAACAAATGCTTATTTTCAATGACGGAATAGGTACAGTGGGTTAACTGCCTGTTCAGGAGCAGCACGACAAATTTGTATCTTGTCAGCCGGGGATTTGAACTTGCGACCTTTCAGTTACTAGTCCAATGCTCTAACCACTAGTCTACCCTTTCACCTATAGTGTTGTAATGATGTGCAAAGAGTTCAAGTACAAAAGGGAAAATAAATACACATAAATATAGGTTGTAAAGGTTTTTCTTGTGGCAACAGTTCACAAATCTTGCTGCTGTGATTACACACTGTGGTATTTTAACCACTACATTTGGGAGTTTATCAAAATTTGATTTGTTTTCGAATTCTTTGTTGGTCTGTGTAATCTGAGGGAAATATGTGTCTCTAATATGGTCATACATTTGGCAGGAAGTTAGGAAGTGCAGCTCAGTTTACACCTCATTTTGTGGGCAGTGTGCACATAGCCTGTCTTCTCTTGAGAGCCATGTCTGCTTCAGGCAGCCTTTCTCAAAAGCAAGGCTATACATAGTGAAAGATTTCCATAATTTTCAGACTGTCACAGTGGTCAGGTATTCTGACACAGTGTACTCTCTGTTTAGAGCCAAATAGCATTCTAGTTTGCTCAGTATTTTGTAAATTCTTAACAATGTGTCAAGTAATTGTCACAATCATCGTATGAAGGAGACCAAGGCGCAGCATGGTATGCGTACATTCTCTTTATTAAAAGACTGAACACCGAACAAACTAACAACCCGAACCGTGACGCTATACAATATCATTCTGACAGGCAACTACACACAGTTAAGATCCCACACCAGAAAGTGGGTAACAGGGCTGCCTAAATATGATCCATAATCAGAGACAACGATAAACAGCTGTCTCTGATTGGGATCCATATCAGGCCAACATAGAAATACAAAAACCCATAGACCTACAACAACCCTAGACATACAACAACCCTAGACATAAAACACTAGAGGACCCACCCTAGTCACACCCTGACCAAACCATTATTTATAGAAAACAGAGATATATAAGGTCAGGGTGTGACAGTAATAATTGTTTTGCTTTCTCAATAATTGGTTGGGTCTAATTGTGTTGCTGTCCTTGGGCTCTGTGGGGTATGTATGTGTTTGTGAACAGAGTCCCAGGACCAGTTTGCTGAGGGGACTCTTCTTGAAGATAATTTATTTGTAGGTGATGGCTTTGTTATGGAAGGTGTGGGATTCGCTTCCTTTTGTGTGGTTGTAGAATTAACGTCTCTTTTCTTTATTTTGATCATTAGCGGGTATCGGCCTAATTCTGCTCTGCATGCATTATTTGGTGTTTTACATTGCACACTGAGGATATTTTTGCAGAATTCTGCATGCAGAGTCTCTATTTGGTGTTGTCCCATTTTGTGAATTCTTGTTGGTGAGCGGACCCCAGACCTCACAACCATAAAGGGCAATGGGTTCTATAACTGTTTCAAGTATATTTAGCCAGATCCTAATTGGGATGTCACATTTGATGTTCCTTATCTTCTTGCCGTGTCTCTCAGATCGTTCACAGCTTTCTGGAAGTTACCTGTGGCGTTGATGTTTAGGCCGAGGTATGTATAGTTTTTTGTGTGCTCCAGTTTAACTGTGTCTAGATGGAATTTGTATTTGTGGTCCTGGCAACTGGACCTTTTTTGAAGACCATTATTTTTGTCTTACTGAGATTTACTGTCAGGGCCCAGGTCTGACAGAATCTGTGCCGAAGATCTAGGTGCTGCTGTAGGCCCTCCTTGGTTGGGGACAGAAGCACCAGATCAAGAGGAAACAGTAGACATTTGACTTCAGGTTCTAGTAGGGTGAGGCCGGGTGCTGCAGACTGTTCCAGTGCCCTCGCCAATTGAATGATATATATGTTGAAAAGTACAGATACCCCAAAATAATTATTAAGTAGTACTTTAAAGTATTTTTACTTGAGTACTTTACACCACTGGTCCTTGTTTCCAAATATTGGAGAATGTGCCAGAGCTGTGGATTATGTTATAGAGTTTAAGTACAGCCAATTGGAATTGTGTGGTCTGTATATTTGATCATTTCATTTAGGATACCATCAGTCACACAGGCCTTTTTGGGTTGGAGGGTTTCTATTTGTCCTGTAGTTCCTTCAATGGAATTGGAGAATCCAGTGGGTTCTGGAAGTCTTTAATAGTGGATTCTAAGATTTGTATTTGATCATGTATTTGTTTTTGCTTTTTGTTCATTGTTACAGAGCCAAATAGATTGGAGAAGTGGTTTATCCTAACATCTCCGATTTGGATAGATAACTCTTCGTGTTGTTGTTTTTTCAGAGTTTCCAGAATTGATTAGATTCTAAGGATTCTTTAATTACATTGAGCTGATGTCTGACATGCTGTTCCTTATTTTTCCATAGAGTATGTCTGTACTGTTTTAGTGATTCACCGTAGCGAAGGCGTAGGCTCAGGTTTTCTGGGTCTCTATGTTTTTGGTTGGACAGGTTTCTCAATTTCTTTCTTAGGTTTTTGCATTCTTCATCAAACCATTTGTCATTGTTGTTAATTTTCTTAGGTTGTCTGCTGGACATTTTTATATTTGATTTTGGATGCTGAAAGGTCAAATATACTGTTTAGGTTTTCTACTGCCAAGTTTACACCTTCAGTATTGCAGTGAAACATTTTGTCCAGGAAATTTTCAGGAAGGGATTGAATTTGTTGTTGACTAATTGTTTTTTGCTAGATTTCACGCAACGTTCCTTCTTTCTATAGCATTTCTTAATATTATTCCATTCCTTTGGCTTTGATGCCTCAGGGGGGCATATGGGGGAGGGAATATGGTCACCTCCAGGTAGGTTTTTGTCCCCCTGTGTTCTGAGGGTGTCAGGTTCTTGTCAAGTTCTGACATTTAGGCCGCCACAGACTAGCACACATGAGACTGGAAATTGTTGATCTCCCCCTCTAGGATGGAGAAGCTGTCATCATTAAAGCACAGGGATTCTTTTGGGGGGATATAGGTCGCACACATGAGGATATTCTTCTCTGTTGAGATCATTTCATTATTAGTTTCTTGCCAGATGTCAAATGTTCCTGTTTTGACAAATGGAGTGGGTTAGGTCTGCTCTATACGAAATTAGCTTAACCCTGAGTCTCTTCCCTGTTTGACACCTGGTAGTTTGGTGGATGTGACTACCAGCTCTCTGTAGCTTAGAGGGCAACCAGTGGGTCCGTCTACTTTATACCATGTTTCTTGTAGGGTGACAATGTCTATATTTCCAATTTCTTTGATGAAGTCTGGGTTCCTGCTCTTTAGGCCAAAGCCAGATGACCTCAGACCTTGTATATTCCAGGATGAGATAGTTAAAGATTTGTGTTCCATAGTGTCTAGGGTTGTTTTTGAGTGGTTAAGGCCCGGACCATCACAGTAGGTGTGAGCAGATCATGTTGAGCATCTGATACGTACAGTTGAAGTAGGAGGTTTACGTGCATCTTAGCCAAATTCATTTAAACTCAGTTTTTCACAATTCCTGACAATTAATCCTAGTAAGAATTCCCTGTTTTAGGTTATATCACAATTTAGGTTATACACCAATTTATTTTAAGAAAGTGAAATTACATGATAATAGTAGAGAATGATTTATTTCAGCTTTTATGTCTTTCATCACATTCCCAGTTGGTCAGAAGTTTACATGCACTCACTTAGTATTTGGTAGCATTGCCTTTAAATTGTTTAACTTAGGTCAAGCGTTTCGGGGAGCCTTCCACAAGCTTCCCACAATAAGTTGGGTGAATTTTGGCCCATTCCTCCTGACAGAGCTGGTGTAACCGAGTCAGGTTTGTAGGCCTACTTGCTCGCACACGCTTTTTCAGATCTGCCCACAAATTGTCTATAGGATTGAGGTCAGGGCTTTTTGATGGCCACTCCAATACCTTGACTTTGTTGTCCTTAAGCCATTTTGCCACAACTTTGAAAGTATGCTTGGTGTCATTGTCCATTTGGAAGACCCATTTGCGACCAAGCTTTAACTTCCTGACTGATCTTGAGATGTTGCTTCAATATATCCACATAATGTTCCTTTCTCATGATGCCATCTATTTTGTGAAGTGCACCAGTCCCTCCTGCAGCAAATCACCCCCACAACATGATGCTGCCACCCCCGTGCTTCATGGTTGAGATGGTGTTCTTCGGCTTGCAAGCCTCCCCCTTTTTCCTCCAAACATAACGATGGTCATTATGGCCAAACAGTTCTATTTTTGTTTCATCAGACCAGAGGACATTTCTCTAAAAAGTACGATCTTTGTCCCCATGTGCAGTTCCACACCCTAGTCTGTTTTTTTATGGCGGTTTTGGAGCAGTGGCTTCTACCTTGCTGAGTGGCCTTTCATGTTATGTCGATATAGGACTCGTTTTACTGTGGATATAGATACTATTGTACCTGTTTCCTCCAGCATATTCACAAGGTCCTTTGCTGTTGTTCTGGGATTGATTTGTACTTTTCGCACCAAGAATGTTCATCTCTAGGAGACGGAACACGTCTCCTTCCTGAACGGTATGCGTGGTCCCATGGTGTTTATACTTGCGTACTATTGTTTGTACAGATGAACAGGCGTTTGGAAATTGCTCCCAAGGATGAACCAGACTTGTGGAGGTCCACAATTTTTTCTGAGGTCTTGGCTGATTTCTTTTGATTTTTCCCACAATGTCAAGTAAAGAGGCACTGAGTTTGAAGGTAGGCCTTGAAATACATCCACAGAGACACCTCCAATTGACTCAAATTATGTCAATTCGCCTATCAGAAGCTTCTCAATTCATGACATCATTTTCTGGAATTTTCCAAGCTGTTTAAAGGCACAGTCAACTTAGTGTATGTATCCTTCTGACACATTGGAATTGTAATAGAGTGAATTAAAAGTGAAATAATCTCTCTGTAAACAATTGTTGGAAAAATTACGTGTCATGCACAAAGTAGATGTCCTAACCGACTTGCCAAAACTATAGTTTGTTAACAAGAAATTTGTGGAGAGGTAGAAAAAGTATTTTTAATGACTCCAAGCTAAGTGTATGTAAACTTCCAACTTCAACTGTACCTCTTAGATTGCAGGATGGGGCTTGGGAGGGTGTTATAGTGGTGGTTGGGGCTGTTGCTCTGCTCATGGCCTGGGCTTATGTTCTGCTGTCATGTTGAGGTCCTTGCCACAGGGGTGGGGGGCATGGGGTGGGCAGAAGGGGCATAGGTCTGAAATGGGGGTTACCTATAAAGGGTGTGGCCAGGTTTTGCTTGGGGTAGTCTTAGCTGGTTGGGATGTGGCTGGTGATGCTGTGGTCTGGGTGTAGGTCATCTTGGCATGGCCTTTCTAAGTGCAGGTCTTTCAGGAGGGGGTCTTATAGGTCTGGGAGGGTGTCTCGCTAATCTGGGTGGGGAGTCCGTTGCTCTGCTCCTCCTGTGTGAGTTGCTGGGGGTACGGTTCATGGTGACGTCCTTCAGGGTCCTGGAGAAAGTTGGGATTGCTGCTTTGTAGAGATGGACCTGGTCATAAACACTGTTCAAGTCCAGGTTGGAATAGTCGGTCAGGTAGACATTAGCTTTGAGCCATTGTCTCGCAAAATGCTTACAATCAACTGATGTTTGGTGGCAGGGTAAATGTATTTTTGGCATCTCTGCAGTGTGGGCTGGGGATCTCTCTCTCTCTCTCTCGCTCTCTCGCTCTCTCGCTCTCCTCCATCTCTACAGTGTGAGCTGAGGTTCTCTCTCTCTCTCTTCCATCTTTGCAGTGTGAGCTGGGCTTCTCTCTCTCTCTCTCTCTCTCTTTCTCCTCCATCTCTGCAGTGTGAGCTGGGGTTCTCTCTCTCTCTCTCTCTCTCTCTCTCTCTCTCTCTCTCTCTCTCTTTCTCCTCCATCTCTGCAGTGTGAGCTGGGGTTCTCTCTCTCTCTTTATTCTCTATTGCCTTAGTGTGAGCTGGGGTTCTCTCTCTCTCTTTCTCCTCCATCTCTGCAGTGTGAGCTGGGGTTCTGTGTCTCTCTCTCTCTCTTTCTCCTCCATCTCTGCAGTGTGAGCTGGGGTTCTTTCTCTATCTTTATCCTCTATTGCTGTAGTGTGAGCTGGGGTTATCTCTCTCTCTTTATCCTCTATTGCTGTAGTGTGAGCTGGGGTTCTCTCTCTCTCTTTATCCTCTATCGCTGTAGTGTGAGCTGGGGTTCTCTCTCTCTCTTTATCCTCTATTGCTGCAGTGTGAGCTGGGGTTCTCTCTCTTTATCCTCTATTGCTGTAGTGTGAGCTGGGGTTCTCTCTCTCTCTTTATCCTCTATCTCTGCAGTGTGAGCTGGGGTTCTCTCTCTCTCTTTATCCTCTATCTCTGCAGTGTGAGCTGGGGTTCTCTCTCTCTCTTTATCCTCTATCTCTGCAGTGTGAGCTGGGGTTCTTTCTCTCTCTTTATCCTCCATCTCTGCAGTGTGAGCTGGGGTTCTCTCTCTCTCTCTCTTTCTCCTCCATCTCTGCAGTGTGAGCTGGGGTTCTCTCTCTCTCTTTATCCTCCATCTCTGCAGTGTGAGCTGGGGTTCTCTCTCTCTCTTTATCCTCTATTGCTGTAGTGTGAGCTGGGGTTCTCTCTCTCTCTTTCTCCTCCATCTCTACAGTGTGAGCTGGGGTTCTCTCTCTCTCTCTACCTTTCTCTCTCTCTTTCTCCTCCATCTCTGCAGTGTGAGCTGAGTTTCTGATGTTAATGTACCTTCTGTGTTGTCAATTTCTCAGAGCCCAAACCCAGGGAGCCACCATGACGTGATGCACAGCACTGTGATGCCTGATCAGTTCAGGACAGAAGAGAAGGTCAACATATGGCTACAAGCATCTCAGCTCTTAGACAACATTATTGCTGTTACTCATAAAACGTCACTGCCTTGGCAAATGTGCATCTGTTTTAGAAAACAATTGTATTTCCAGTATCACTTTCTGTCTTGGAACAAGCAATAGGTAAATGTACACTATAACAGTATAACAACACGTTTTTGTTACTTGGGTGTCTCTCTACCTACAGGATCCATTTCCTGAAGCTGATGATGATGTCACATACAGCACTGTCATCCCCCAGCACAAGGCCCAACTAAAAGGACAGACCAAGGTAAAGCTGTTCTACTGATTCTCCACAGCTAGTATTATGTTATCAGAAACAACAGTAGGTGATTGTTTCATTTATGAACTCAGTGTTAATATAGTCATGGTTTTTTACATCACCATTATAGCTGTAGGTACGAAGGGCCTAATATATATCACCATTATATGTTACATATCACAATTATAACTGTCTACACTTTTAATTTCACAGAGAAGTGTGTTTTATAGTGTATCTCCATCATGACAGAACTGTCCCTGTTCACCTCTCTACCTGTTCCTCCTCTGTAGTCAGCAGAACCAGATGATAATGTGGTCTACAGCTCACTAGCTCTACAGGTGACCACACAGGTCAGTGTTGGTGTCTCCTCTGTCTGTTGTACCAGATGATGCTGATCTCCCAACAAAGATACAGACAACACCACATCACTATGTGTACTAAACATCACTCTTTAACCACACAAATCTTTCTTAGTCGTTTTGCTTTGCTGCATGTAAAATGTTATTATCACATTGTGACCAGCTCAACTATTGTTATCAGTGTGTATCCATAACATTACAGTGTGGACTGCGCCTGGGTTTAGGGTGACGTTGCCCCTAGATGATGATCTTGGGTCAGATTTTTTTTAAATCCCCACCAAAGGTTAAGGTTAGGATAGGAGGATCTGTATCTAGTGGAAACGTCACAATGGAGACTGTGACTGAATGTTTCACTTCCTCTCCAGCAGAGGGCAGCAGAAGCACAGTAGTGACTGGAAGGACATAACACTATCTGTGACAACATCTATCTGCCTCCAATATGATTCTGTCATACCTCTTAACCCATCCCAGAAAGACACCTCTATTCTATAGTGTAATAAACTACTGAAGGCAGTCTGCTGTGTTTGTTCTGATTATCATCACATTTCTGTTATTAGTTATGTTCCACCACCTTTCCCCTTGTCTCTTATTTCTTACATCATGATCTTATTGATCTAGTTTAATGTCATATGCCTGTAACTAATCATGATCAAACATATTGAGATCTTAGTATAGACAGCTACTATGTATAATAACTACTGTACTGCAATAATAAAATGTATTATATATACTGCTGAAAAAAATAAAGGGAACACTAAAATAACACATCCTAGATCTGAATGAAATGTTCTTATTAAATACTTTTTTCTTTACATAGTTGAATGTGCTGACAACAAAATCACACAAAAAGTATCAATGGAAATCAAATTTATCAACCCATGGAGGTCAGGATTTGGAGTCACACTCAAAATTAAAGTGGAAAACCACACAACAGGCTGATCCAACTTTGATGTCATGTCCTTAAAACAAGTCAAAATGAGGCTCAGTAGTGTGTGTGGCCTCCATGTGCCTGTATGACCACCCTACAACGCCTGGGCATGCTCCTGATGAGGTGGCGGATGGTCTCCTGAGGGATCTCCTCCCAGACCTGGACTAAAGCATCCGCCAACTCCTGGACAGTCTGTGGTGCAACGTGGTGTTGGTGGATGGAGCGAGACATGATGTCCCAGATTTGCATTTCATTTAAGATTTCAGGTCTTATCCAGAGAACAAATTGGTGGGCTTATGACATCCAGTGGAACAGCCACTTTACAATAGTGCATCTAAATCTTTTTGAGAAGGAACTTATCCTATCCTAGGTATTCCTTAAAGAGGTGGGGTTTCACATGAAGGTGGTGATTGAGCTGTCCTGGTGTTGTCAATTGGCTTCAGGTTGGGAAGGAACCTTCCTCTTGCAGGAACTGCTGGCCACTCCAGCCACATGAGGTCTAGCATTGTCTTGTATTAGGAGGAAGCACCAGCATATGGTCTCACAAGGGGTCTGAGGATCTCATCTCGGTACCTAATGGCAGTCAGGCTACCTCTGGCGAGCACATGGAGGGCTGTGCGGCCCCCCAAAGAAATGCCACCCCACACCATGACTGACCCACCGCCAAACCGGTCATGCTGGAGGATGTTGCAGGAAGCAGAACGTTCTCCACGGCGTCTCCAGACTGTCACGTCTGTCACATGTGCTCAGTGTGAACCTGCTTTCATCTGTGAAGAGCACAGGGCGCCAGTGGCGAATTTGCCAATCTTGGTGTTCTCTGGCAAATGAACCTGTGGACGTCGGGCCCTCATACCACCCTCATGGAGTCTGACCGCTCTGACCGTTTGAGCAGACACATACACATTTGTGGCCTGCTGGAGGTCATTTTGCAGGCTTCTGGCAGTGCTCCTCCTGCTGCTCCTTGCACAAAGGAGGAGGTAGCGGTCCTGCTGCTGGGTTGTTGCCCTCATACGGCCTCCTCCACGTCTCCTGATGTACTGGCCTGTGTCCTGGTAGCCCCTCCATGCTCTGGACACTACGCTGACAGACACAGTAAACCTTCTTGCCACTGCTCGCATTGATGTTCCATCCTGGATGAGCTGCACTACCTGAGCCGTAGTGCAGCTCCGTCTCATGCTACCACTAGAGTGAAAGCACCACCAGCATTCAAAAGTGACCAAAACATCAGCCAGGAAGCATAGGAACTGAGAAGTGGTCTGTGGTCCCCACCTACAGAAACACTCCTTTATTGGGGGTGTCTTGCTAATTGCCTATAATATCCACCTGTTGTCTATTCCATTTGCACAACAGCATGTGAAAGGTATTGTCAATCAGTGTTGCTTCCTAAGTGGACAGTTTGATTTCACAGAAGTGTGATTGACTTGGAGTTACATTGTGTTGTTTAAGTGTTCCCTTTATTTTTTTGAGCAGTGTATATATATTAAACAATGAACATTGAGGGTTCAATGAAATTGTTACATCTATTTATAGCAACTGTTTGTAGGAATTACACAGAAGCATTTTCTTTTTGTAAATCATGTTATATTTATTGGGGATCACTTTACTTATTTATTTTTAGGTATGGAGTAATTGTCTGCATCATTTCCAATCCCCCATATATTATTTTGTAAATATATACAGTGCTGTATATATAGATATATATATATACACACACACAGACAACAACACTTAGGCTTCTATATCCAGCTTTTACATACTATATACATTTTACTGACACAGTATATTTGACATTAGTTGTATTTTGTTTGTTTTTAGTCCTTCAGCTCCCATCTTCCCCTCCCCTCTACCCCTCCCCTCTACCCCTCCCCTCAACCCCCTCCCCTCTACCCCTCCCCTCAACCCCTCCCCTCTATCCCTCAGCTCAACCCCTCCCCTCTATCCCTCCCATCAACCCCTCTCCTCAACCCCTCCCATCCCCTCCCCCTACCCCCCTCCCTCAACCCCTCCCCTGTACTCCTCCCCTCAACCCCTCCCCTCTACCCCCCCTCCCCCTATCCCTCCCCTCAACCCCCTCCCCTCTACCCCCCTCCCCTCAACCCTCCCCTCTACCCCTCCCCTGTACTCCTCCCCTCAACCCCTCCCCTCAACTCCTCCCCTACCCCCTCCCCTCTACCCCTCCCCTCAACTCCTCCCTCTACCCCTCCCCTCTCCCTATATTTTCCCCTCACCTCTACCCCTCCCCTCTTCCCCTCCCATCAACCCCTCCCATCTTCCCCTCCCATCTATCTCAGTGTTGATTTATATTTGCCATATATTTTCCAACTGTGCTGTTTCATAAAAGTTATAAACCTATATACAAAATCAGAACTGTTTGTGGACGCCATTGAAAACTCACGTGTCCTGGTCTCTGTCTGCCCAAAATAAATGATGAACCCAAGTGGAGAGTTGAAGGACACATGTAAAGGAGTTCCCGGGGTTCAAACCAAATCTGTTAAAGTATGAGGGAGGGGGGTTATTATTAACAGTGGGGCTAAGTCTCTTTTAGGGGGGTCTGGCATATTCCCTCCATTCCGTTTATTGTTAGCTAGCAGTCTCAAGCCACAGAAGTAGCTAAGGTTAACTTAAATGTTAGCTACAAGTAGGCCTAACGGTGCATGTACACTACATAGCGCTAAATTGCTGCGTGCCGCTTAGGCCGCCCCTTGTGAGTCACTTGTGGGCGTGCTGGAAGCATATGGCAGCACGTTCGATTGTGCGTCAAGAATTCAGCATAGCAGGTTTGTATGAAGATCTGGTTATTAAATGGGTACACAGTTAATTGGGATAGGGGGCAGCATTTTCACTTTTGGATGAATAGAGTGCCCAGAGTGAACTGCCTCCTACTCTGTCTCAGGTACTAATATATGCATATCATTATTATAAACACCATGGGACCACGCAGCCGTCATACCGCTCAGGAAGGAGACGCGTTCTGTCTCCTAGAGATGAACATACTTTGGTGCAAAAAGTGCAAATCAATTTTTGTCAGCCTTTCCTGAAGAATAACAGTCACTAGAGCGCCAGCAGCCTCCCCCAGGCCCTAGCACCTACTAAATTGGATTTTAAGTGGCAATGGAAATGTGGATGAAAAAAAGAAGAAATCACACAGAAAATATATTGTTTGATATATTGATTTATTTAGGGGGGGCTCATTAATTAGCGACCAAGAAAAATGAGCGTCCACAAACTTCTTGTAAAATAAACCAATAGTAACTCCACACCACCCGCTGCCTCCACTCTAGTAGTTCAGGGGCAACCAACCCTACAGTAGAGTTAAGCTGTTTTATCAACATGTAATGTAATGAGTTAACCTGAAACCTGTAGTCTTGTGGTACATCAGCTTCCTGAGCTACTGCTGATGAGCTACCTTACAGGACAATGTGGTTTTGAGATGCATCTATGACCAGGGTTTATTTCCTCGACACAGACAATGTTTATTGTTTCTTTTTCTATTCCTTTTTAGTCTTTTAAGACAGAGAGGCTTCGTATCTGAATTCTGTGTAACCACCTTAAAATCACAGACTGTATCGTGGTAGATCTAATCATTGGTTTACTTTGAAGCTGATTTTAGGTCTGGTCTGTGGAGATATTGGTCTAACTTTATTGGGGGAAAAATACATCAAGTAAGTACATAAATAAATTAAATTTAAATTAATTAATTTGAATAAATCAAATCATATCAGTCTTATTGACTGATCCACAGAATGTATTGTTACCAGCCAATCAGGGGCATGTTCACTTCAACAGAAGCAGAAAGAGGGGTACAGACAGTGATGTGTATAGGAGACATTGTCGTTGGTGCCTCTTCCCTTGACACATACATTTGTGTACAGTTTGTACCACACAGAAAGACATACCACACATGGCTCCTCATCTCCCCCTCCTCCTAGTCATCTTCTCCAGACTCTCAGGTACTGGTAAAATGTTTTTATGAATTGATAAAGTCTCATGTTTCTGTGCACTTCTGTTTGAAGTCAGGTACTGGCTATGCTGAAACCCTGAAGACAAAATATTAGCGAGCTTATATACTGAGCCCACACTCATCCCGGCCATACCAGCCATGTTGTGCACTTCTCACTCCTACTGGTGTCCTGAATGGGTAATTGGTAGATAACCTTATCAGTCGACCGAAAGGAGTCTCAAAGTGTTTTCTGTTGCTGTGTCTGCAGGTACTCAGGCAGGAGCGTACGGTGTGTCAACTGTGAGTAAGGTGTCTGTGAAGACAGGAAACGACATCACCATCCCATGTCACTATGATCAGAGATACATACAATATGTCAAATACTGGTGTCAAGGAGATTACTGGAATTCTTGTTCTGCTCTTGTACGCACGGACCAACCAAAGATATCTGGGACAGTGTCCATCTCTGATGATGTCAACCGAAGAATCTTCTCTGTTAACATGACTGATCTGCAGCCAGAGGACTCTGGGTATTACTGGTGTGCTGTGGAGACTGCAGGACGAGATCAAAGTACATACTTGCACCTGTCAGTCACCACAGGTTAGTCCTCCATACCTCTCCTCAATCACACTGTGTTTGATCATCATAGAGAGCTGACTTAGAGAGTACAACTTGGTCTTGTCTTTTATACACTATAGTAATAATTGCAGGTCACATGCCATCATCCTTTGGTTTATTTGTTCAGTATGACACAGCTATGTAGCTATTGATTTGGGGAAGACTGTTTTAAGGCTCTAAATACAATGTATTTACATGGTTATACATACAGGCAGACACAATGTAAATATGGAATGGGTTTATATTGTAGGTATACATTGTTACACTGTGGAGAACAGAAACACTTTATTATGAAGGGTGCCTACATAAGGACATCATAACACATTCATAAGCCATGCATAATGGATTCAAAATCACAACCTAATGTTCATATTTTTGTTAAGTCACAGTATTGTCACGTTCATATGCCTAACGCAACAAAAAAAGAGTTCCCAAACCCAGAGATCCACCATGATGTGACATACAGCACTGTGATGCCTGATCAGTTCAGGACAGAACAGAAGGTCAGCATTTTATATATACTGTATTTCCACAACATGAGGTTGGAAAAATACTGTGAAAATGTGAAAAATTATGATTATTCCCTTTCAGTGTTGAGCTGTTTGAAAAGACCGCCTGAAATGTCAGCCTGTTTTGGTGGGATGAAGTTGTGGCATTCCATGGTGACATCATCATGCAGTAAATTAGTTATTATCAACTGGTTGGTTCGAGCCCTGAATGCTGATTGGCTGACAGTTGTGGTATATCATACCATTTACCACGGGTATGAAAAAACATTTATTTGTACTGCACTAATTACATTGGTAAACAATTTTTAATAGTAAAAAGGCACCTCAGGGGTTTGGTATATGGCTAATATACCACAAGCCCCTGTATCCAGGCATTGCATAAGAACATCCCTCAGCCGTGGTATATTGGCCATATACCACACCCCCTCGTGCATTTTTGCTTAAAGACCAATAAGAAAGAGGTCTCCAAAGCTCTCTACCAAGAACAGCTAATGAGGGATGAGCCTGGATAAATGTAACCACTCAGAGCTATGGAGTGACCATCCAAGATATTAAAATTATAGTTTTAAGCATGTTTTGAGGCTATACAGTGTTAGTTTACATTTACAATGTTTACAAACATTGGAGAAAAACAAGCTTAGAAGTTGAAGTTGGAAGTTTACATACACTTAAGTAATTAAAACTCGTTTTCGACCACTCAACAAATTTCTTGTTAACAAACTATAGTTTTGGCAAGTCGGTTAGGACATCAACTTTGTGCATGACGCAAGTCATTTTTCCAACAATTGTTTACAGACAGATTATTTCACTTATTACTCACTGTATCACAATTCCAGTGGGTCAGAAGTTTACATACACTAAGTTGACTGTGCCTTTAAACAGCTTGGAAAATTCCAGAACATTTTGTCATGGCTTTAGAAACTTCAGGCTAATTGACATCATCTGAGTCAATTGGAGGTGTACCAGTAGATGTATTTCAAGGCCTACCTTCAAACTCAGTGCCTCTTTGCTTGACATCATGGGAAAATCAAAAGAAGTCAGCCAAGACTTCCACAAGTCTGATTCTTCCTTAGGAGCAATTTCTAAATGCCTGAAGGTACCACATTCATCTGTACAAACAATAGTACGCAAGTATAAAAACCATGGGACCACACATCCGTCATACCGCTCAGGAAGGAGACGCGTTCTGTCTCCTAGAGATGAACGTACTTTGGTGCAAAAAGTAAAAATCTATCCCAGAACAACAGCAAAGGACCTTGTGAAGATGGAGGAAACAGGTACAAAAGTATCTATTTCCACAGTAAAACAAGTCCTATATGGACATAACCTGAAAGGCCACTCAGCAAGGTAGAAGCCTCTGCTCCTTAATTGCCATAACTATGGTTAGCAACTGCACAGGGGGACAAAGATCATACTTTTTGGAGAAATGTCCTCTGGTCTTATGAAACAAAAATAGAACTGTTTGGCCATAACGACCATCGTTATGTTTGGTGGAAAAAGGGGGAGGCTTGCAAGCTGAAGAACACCATCCCAACCGTGAAGCACGGTGGTGGAAGCATCATGTTGTGTGGGTGCTTTGCTGCAGAAGGGACTGGTGCACCTCACAAAATAGATGGCATCATGAGGTATGAAAATTATGTGGTTATATTGAAGCAACATCTCAAGACATCAGTCATGAAGTTAAATCTTGGACACAAATGGGTCTTCCAAATGGACGATGACCCCAAGCATACTTCCATAGTTGTGGCAAAATGGCTTAAGGACAACAAAGTCGAGGTATTGGAGTGGCCATCACAAATCCCATTAATCCTATAGAACATTTGTGGGGAGAACTGAAAAAGTGTGTGCAAGCAAGGAGGCCTACAAACCTGACTCAGTTACACCAGCTCTGTCAGGAGGAATGGGCAAAAATTCACCCAACTTATTGTGGGAATCTTGTGGAAGGCTACTCGAAACATTTGACCCAAGTTAAACAATTTAAAGGCAATGCTACCAAATACTAATTGAGTGTATGTAAACTTCTGACCCACTAGGAATGTGACAAAAGGAATAAAAGCTCAAATAAATAATTCTCTCCACTATTATTCGGACATTTCACATTCTTAAAATAAAGTGGTGATCCTAACTGACCTAACAGGGAATTTTTACTAGGATTAAATGTCAGGAATTGTGAAAAACTGAGTATAAATGTATTTGGCTAAGGTGTATGTAAACTTCCAACTTCAACTGTATATTTTGGGTTCTGATGGGGTCATTGATTGAAGTTGTCACGTTTTCACCTCCTTTATCACCTCTCAATAGGTGGTCTAGGTATCCTCCTGACATGGCACAAGTGGGGGATGGACCTTTCCTCTTTTGTTGTCCATCGTTCCTCTATTGTTCCCACAAGGGTGAGGCCGATGACATCACGGATTCCCATCAGACCAACTCGTTGACACTAAAAACACTATTTTGCTCGAAAAGTTTTTTCTTACCCTTAAGTGTACATGGGATTTTTTTACTCAACAGGAAATGTAGAGTTTGAGTTTCTCTTAAATACATGCATTAATTATCTTTGAGACATTAAGTTGAAATACGGTCCAATGCCCGTCATTCCTGTTGAAGACCACTCCTTCTGAAGAGTACCAATATGGCAGACAGGTGCTTCAAAGCCTCTCATTGGCCAATACATAGCATCATCAATCTAGTGTTTGTATACACTGAGTGCACAACACATTAGGGACACCTTCCTAATATTGAGTTGCTCCCCCGTTTGACCTCAGATCAGCCTCAATTCGTCAGGGAATAGACAATACAAGGGGTCGAAAGCGTTCCAGAGAGATGCTGGCCCATGTTGACTCATATGCTTTCCACAGTTCTGTCAAGTTGGGTGAATAACCTTTGGGTGGTGAACCATTCTTGATATGCACGGGAAACTGTTGAGCGTGAAAATCCCAGCAGCGTTGCAGTTCTTGACACACTCAAACCGGTGCACCTGACACCTACTACCATACCATTTTCAAAAGCACTTAAAGCTTTTGTCTTGCCCATACAAATCCATGTCTAAATTGTGTCAAGACTTAAAAATCCTTTAACCTGTCTCCTCTTCTTCATCTACACTGATTGAAGTGGATTTAACAAGTGACATCAATAAAGGATTGTATCTTTCACCTGGATTCACCTGGTCAGTCTATGTAATGGAAAGAGCAGGTGTTCTTCATGTTTTGTCCATCAGTGTACATCATTGCCTATGATATGACATGTGTTGCTTCTCCCTTGGTGAATTTGTGTCTGTACCTCTGTGTTCAGGTACACCAGAACTCTATGTGGACCAACAGGAAGTTACTGGAGTAGAAGGAGGGAGTGTCACTGTCCATTGTTACTATAGTAACACTGTGGTTAAGAAGTGGTTGTGGTGTAAGATGGGTATCTACTATGTCCCCTTGGTGGGGAGATATTCAGGGATTTTAGATGGAACATCAGTGACATCACAGCAGAACATTGATCACAACAACAGACACATTTTAACAGTGACTCTGAATGGATTGAATATGGGAGATACTGGCTGGTACTGGTGTTCCAGAGGAGACCTACAGATGCCTGTTCACATCACTGTCAATCAACTGACCACAACACAGAGTACCACACCTGCCTCCACCACCACCCCTACCCCCTCTTCCACCATCATCATCTCCACTGTTAATCAACTGACCACAACACAGAGTACCACACCTGCCTCCACCACCACCCCTACCCCCTCTACCACCATCATCATCTCCACTGTTAATCAACTGACCACAACACAGACTGACACCATCATTAGTAAGTAATGAGAGACCAGTTATAACCAACAATAGTGGAATGAGTCTTTCAAGTTCACAGAATCCATCTGAAGTCATTTTGATAATTTAATACATTGCCATCTCACGCTGAAATTGTGTCACTTCAACACTAATACATTACATACGGAAACTGTTGCACCTTGACAGACAAACAGACCACTCAAGACATCTCTCTGACCTCACCCACAACTGTAGATCCTGCTGTCTCCTCTTCCACCTCTCAGGCCCCAGTCAACAACACACACCATGTAGCCCAGGGGTAAGTGTACATTACCACCTCTTCAACCGGTACTCAACAAGCAAAAAGGTCATTTATTTAAATGTCAATTATTGGATTAATGAATTGTGTTGTTTTAAAATCATTTTAAAAAATGGCCCAGGTATGCCTCATATGTCTGATTGACATTTGCAGAGTATCATGTCCTCAAAGCAGTGTTATTCTTGTACAGATGGGAGAGAACACTCTTCTACCTTCCAAAAACTGTTAATGCAGTGCTCTTCATCCTGTGCAACGTCATTGCTGTGGTGAAGTTCAGAGCAACCCGACTCTGAGGTGAAACAGGATGAGTAGAAACTAGATTTATTTAGCATTTGCATATTTTTTATTGCGGGATATGTCTTTACTTTCTTCACCTTCTCTACATTTAATTGAATATTTAATGTACTTGCTAATAAACATGTTTTACTGTTATCAAGATCATCTGTCACCAAATTCTGTGAAATTCCGTGAATGAAAATCTGAAATTCTGATGTATCGAAGTTATTTGCTCTGTTGGAGACAACAAGTGTTTAACAAGATGTCATAGAATGACTTAGTTTACCAGAAACCTGCAGCCTTGTGGTACAGCAGCTTCCTGAGATACCTAACAGTTTAGGTTGGAGGACATCTGTGGTTTTGAGCTGCGTCTATGACCAGGGTTGATCTCTAAATGGAAGGATGTCATCACTCCATCTCTGTAGCTCATGTGCTCTTAATTCTATACATTTCTTTGTGTAATCATTAGTGACCTATTTTCCAGCAGAGGGTAACAGGATAACAGTGACTCTTGATCCCAAAGAGCCCTTGGAGAAAGCTGGAAGCTGAAATGCAATAGTTGCTATCTTCCACTGAGGGGGCAGGTACACAAACATGTTTAGCTTTCTTCAGGATAAAACACACGTATGTTTTACAATCTTTGTGGGGACCAAAAAATGTATGCCAATTCAAAATCCTATTTCCCCTAACCCTAATTATGATTCTAACCTTAACCCTAATTGTAACCATAACCCTAAACCTAACCCCTCAGGCTAAATATAATGTTTACTTGTGGGGACCGGCGAAATGTCCCAACTTCTCCAAATGGTGCATCACCCATCTCACATGTATATACTGTATTCTATACTATGGCACTGTATCTTAGTCCAATGTCGCTCTAACATACATGTATATACATTCTTAATCCATTCCTTACTTACATTAATGTGTATTTTGTGTGTATGTTGTGAAACTGTTCAATATTACTTCTGAGATATTACTGCACTGTCGGAGCTAGAAGCACAAGCATTTCTCTACACCTGCAATAACATCTGCTCAACATGTGTATGTGACCAATACAATGATTTGATTTGCTTTTGAATTTTGACTTGTCTAAATGGTTCTCGTTTTACCCACAAGGATAGTTAAAACCAAACCGCACACACACACACACACACACACACACACACACACACACACACACACACACACACACACACACACACACACACACACACACACACACACACACACACACACACACACACACACACACACACACACAAGACAAGGTTACATTTAAATGTTTTTGGTTCATTTATGAATCCTGAGTTCTTGAGTTCTTTCAAAGTTGATATTTGGTTGTCTGGTTTTCTGTAACAAATCGTCTCCTTGTTGAATCAGAGCCATGGAGAATTATTCTGTCTTTACCTTCTCCAGCTTTAATGGAATATATAAAGGCTTTGCTAATAAAACATTTTAAAGACATTTTATTGTTCTCAAGATAATTTGCCACTAGATGTTGTGCTTAGTGAGTTTGATTGTGAAATTGATTTATCATAAATAGTTTGCTGTGATGGAGCCAACAATAGAATGTACAGTGGATTCAGAAAGTATTCACACCCCTTCCCTTTTTCCACATTTTGTTATGTCACAGCCTTATTCTACAATGGATGAAATAGAAACAAACCTAATCAATCTACACACACTACCCCATTACGACAAAACAAAAAACAGGTTCACCTTATTTCCATACACTACCGGTCAAAGGTTTTACAACCCCTACTCATTCAAGAGTTGTTCTTTATTTGTACTATTTTCTACATTGTATAATAATAGTAGACATCAAAACTATGAAATAACTCACATGGAATCATTTAGTAAACAAAAAAGTGTTAAACAAATCAAACTATATTTTATATTTGAGATTCTTCAATGTAGCCACCCTTTAACTTGAGGACAGCTTTGCACTCTCTTGGCTTTATGTATTATACATGGCATTTAGATGTTTATACTATACAAACACATTTTATTTATGTATTTCTCAAAATCCATATATAGTAGACAAACCAGTTTAAAAACGTTATGTTTACCAAACGGTTAAGTGATTAACCATTAAGCACCGTTGGATTACCTCATGGTCAAATGTATTTCAACAAGTGACAAGAGAATCATATGAAAAGTATTGTGAGCATTGCATTGTGAGGGGCAATTACTTTATATGGAAGGTGTTTATAGATTAAATACTGATTAGGTTTGGTGGAAAAAGTTACTGAGTGATTCTTTTTGAGTGTCATTTTTGAGGATCTGTTTTGTACTAAACGTTGTGAAATGTTTCCACAAGTGTGAAAATAGTACCAAAGCAATTTAAAAAACTGTAATTAACATTTTCAAAGACATTTGATTATTCTCAAGATAATTTGTCATAACATAATGTGAGCACTGTGGTCTGTAGGTTTGAGAGTTCAATTCTAATGTATCTGAAGTAGTTTGCTGTGTTGGAGCCAATAACAGAACGTACAGCTCAGCATTTAACGTGACATCATGGAATGAGTTTAGCTGAAACTTGCAGCATTCTGGTAATGCAGCTTCCTGAGCTAACTTTACCACCTTCACTTGGAGGACATCTGTAGTTATGAGCTGTACATGACCAGGGTTCATTTCCTGTATAGAGGGGGAGAGAGAAAGAGTCTGTTCTTGTGGAACGTAAAACCACATCATACTGGGTTGTGGTCCAGAGGACCCTGAACCATGAACCTGATTTAAAGTGAGAGTCTATGGAGGTCTTGGTCTAGTACCCATCAGTACATTTGTTAGCATATGTCGGATATTTATCATATAGTGAAATATATAGTGAAATATAGAATTTTGCCAATGGAAATATGTTGCATGTTGCCCAATTATCAAATCTTTGTAATCATTAGTGACCTATGTCCCAGTAGAGAGTAGTATGAGGATAGTAGTGATTATTGGTCCCAAAACCCTTAGAGAAAGCTGAAATATATTTTAGGTTTAGTTTTAGGTTAAATTAGTCCATATGATGCAATAGTTGCTGGCTGCCACTGAGGGGGGAATATACACACAAACAGAAGCAGGAAGAGAGTTACAGACAGTGTACTAACATTAGGAAGTAGAGTCATTCTGGCTGGTGCCTTGGTCCTTGACACATATTTGTGCTCAGGTACCATTTAATATTACATGCAGACTGAAACCCTCACATGGCTAACCATCTCTCCTTCCCCCTCCTCCTCTTCATCATCTTCTACAGAGTCTCAGCAGGTATGTGAAACATGTTTATATGAAGGGCTGAAGTCCAGTGGGTCAATTCACCGTAAACACTGTGTAATGAAACTCAATCATTAACAAGCTGTTTTATAGTTTACAAGCAATGGGATTTTGTTTTCTGCAGTGCAGATTGTATTGTATTCAAACCTAAATGTGTTTTGTGTTGATATGTCCACAGGGAGGCATGTGTCTGTGCAGACAGGAGGCTCCATCACCATCCCATGTAGCTATGATCAGTATTACATAAACCACGTGAAGTACTGGTGTAAAGGGTATGGTTGGACTCATTGCTCCTCTGTAGTACGCACTGACCATCCTAAGAGTACTGATAGGGCGTCAATCTCTGATGACATCACCCAGAAAGTCTTCACTGTGATCATGACTGATCTGGAGCCAGACGACTCTAATACTTACAGGTGTGTTGTGGAGATCAATGGAGGAACAGATAGCATGATACAACTGCTCTACCTATCTGTCACTCCAGGTAAGATCCCTGCAACTCTACAATTCAGTAAAGTAGAAGAGGTAGTTCTCAGTAAGGATCCGACTCTCTGAAAATACCAGCTTTCACAAACTACATGACTGGTGTTCTCGTTTCATTTCCTTGTAACAAGTTCCGTGTCTGGTATCTGGAATTACCATTATTGTTCAAGTTGACCTGAGGAATGTAGGTAGAGTGGGGCAAAAAAGTATTTAGTCAGCCACCAATTGTGCAAGTTCTCCCACTTAAAAAGATGAGAGAGGCCTGTAATTTTCATCATAGGCACACTTCAACTATGACAGACAAAATGAGAAAAAAAATCCAGAAAATCACATTGTAGGATTTTTTATGAATTTATTTGCAAATTATGGTGGAAAATAAGTATTAGGTCACCTACAAACAAGCAAGATTTTTGGCTCTCACAGACCTCTTCTTTAAGAGGCTCCTCTGTCCTCCACTCGTTAGCTGTATTAATGGCACCTGTTTGAACTTGTTATCGGTATAAAATACACCTGTCCACAACCTGAAACAGTCACACTCCAAACTCCACTATGGCCAAGACCAAAGAGCTGTCAAAGGACACCAGAAACAAAATTGTAGACCTGCACCAGGCTGGGAAGACTGAATCTGCAATAGGTAAGCAGCTTTGTTTGAATAAATCAACTGTGGGAGCAATTATTAGGAAATGGAAGACATACAAGACCACTGATAATCTCCCTCGATCTGGGCTCCACGCAAGATCTCACCCCGTGGGGTCAAAATGATCACAAGAACGGTGAGCAAAAATACCAGAACCACACGGGGGGACCTAGTGAATGACCTGCAGAGAGCTGGGACCAAAGTAACAAAGCCTACCATCAGTAACACACTACGCCGCCAGAGACTCAAATCCTGCAGTGACAGACATGTCCCCCTGCTTAAGCCAGTACATGTCCAGGCCCGTCTGAAGTTTGCTAGAGAGCATTTGGATGATCCAGAAGAAGATTGGGAGAATGTCATATGGTCAGATTAAACCAAAATATAACTTTCTGGTAAAAACTCAACTCGTCGTGTTTGGAGGAATGCTGAGTTGCATCCAAAGAACACCATACCTACTGTGAAGCATGGGGGTGGAAACATCATGCTTTGGGGCTGTTTTTCTGCAAAGGGACCAGGACGACTGATCCGTGTAAAGGAAAGAATGAATGGGGCCATGTATCGTGAGATTTTGAGTGAAAACCTCCTTCCATCAGCAAGGGCATTGAAGATGAAATGTGGCTGGGTCTTTCAGCATGACGATGATCCCAAACACACCGCCCGGGCAACGAAGGAGTGGCTTCGTAAGAAGCATTTCAAGGTCCTGGAGTGGCCTAGCCAGTCTCCAGATCTCAACCCCATAGAAAATCTTTGGAGGGATTTGAAAAGTATGTGTTGCCCAACAACAGCCCCAAAACATCAATGTTCTAGAGGAGATCTGCATGGAGGAATGGGCCAAAATACCAGCAACAGTGTGTGAAAACCTTGTGAAGACTTACAGAAAACGTTTGACCTCTGCGATTGCCAACAAAGGGTATATAACAAAGTATTGAGATAAACTTTTGTTATTGACCAAATACTTATTTTCTACCATAATTTGCAAATAAATTCATTAAATCCTACAATGTGATTTTCTGGATTTTTTTTTCTGATTTTGTCTGTCATAGTTGATGTGTGCCTATGATGAAAATGACAGGCCTCTCTCATCTTTTTAAGTGGGAGAACTTGCACAATTAGTGGCTGACTAAATAATTTTTTTGCCCCACTGTATATGTCTATTTTATGTTTTCTATATGTAGATGTTGATGTAAACTTTGTTTCAAGTCTGCTGTCGGCATTGTATCTTTCAACATTGTCTACCACAAGCAGCACCATATCACCTAGTAACACTATGTGTAAAGGTCATACACGTACTAGAAATAAAGGTCTGCTGCTGAGGTCTTTCTATGGTGTCTGTACCTCTGTGTTCAGGTACTCCAGAACTCTATGTGGACCAACAGGAAGTGACTGGAGTAGAAGGAGGGAGTGTCACTGTCTGTTGTTACTATAGTAACTCTGGAGATATGAAGTGGTGCAGGATGGGTGGTGATTGTGTGAGTGGGTTTTCTGGGACTTTAAATGGAACATCAGTGACATTAACGCGGACTAGTGATGCCAACAACAGAACAGTCTTAACAGTGACTATGAGTGGACTGAAGATGGAGAACACTGACTGGTATTGGTGTAGAGTTGGAGAACTAGAGATGCCTGTTCACATCACTGTCAGTCAACAAACTGCAACACAGAGAACCTCTAAGATGACCTCAAGTTAGTAGATCAATCACATACTTTATGATTAATATGATTCCCTTTGTTTTATCCACTGGTATCATCTGGAACTAATTGTAATATGAAGTATGAATGTGATGTTGCTATACAACCTGACTATCTGGTTTACCATTAACTTCATTGATGATATTGTTGTTTGACCTCACAGCAACCCAAGATCCAACCTCTCAACAACCCTCTGCCTCTCCAACTGCTGAGCCTGTTCAGACTGACAACACAAGTCAAGGAGCTGAGGGGAACATGGAGGAAGTCCACCAGAGGTTATTATCACTCCTTCAGATGTTTTATCCCACATGTTGTTAGATAATATGAACTCAGAGAAACATTACAATTCCATCATACACTACAACAGTTAATGCAAACCAAACACCCTCCCTAAATGCATATAGAGACTGTTATCACTTCCTCCTGGGTAGAACATCTCTGTGGTTGCAGCAATGTTGGTGTTATACTCACTCATGTGCAAGAACAAGTTGCACGCTTAATAAATAGTCATAATCTCAATAATAATCATACATGGTCAAATCCACACATGTGAACAGATAAATAATTGTTCCATGTATCACAACAAGTGCATACAACAAATGATCAATTTATAATGATCTATTTGAATGGTATTATTAATTCAAGTTGTCATCAGGTCTGTGAAAGTCCTACTCATCTCTCTGGGCATGTTGGTGGTGGTGACAGCTGGTATCCTGGTAACATGGAAGATGTGGAGAAGGCATAGTAAGTAGTCATTTTATGTCAATATAAAATGGAGAATAGTTTAGAAAATACTAAATGTATTGATATTGTGACCAACAGTATATTTCTTGCCTGTGATTCATCTTGAATGACAGAAAATATTTGGAGGAATTGTCTTTTAGAAACCCATTCAGAGGTATTATTGTACTATAACAAACTCAGAAGTTACTGACATCTCCCTTTCTTTATTCCAGAGGACAATAAGGCCAAGGACCAGACAACTAACAACTCAGTGGTAGGATACACTTATTTAATTGTATTATTTTCAACCATCTGCTTTTCTGTTCTTGATCTGGGATCATCTACCATTTGACTCCAGCGTTACTTCTTCAGTTGACCATCAATGAGTTGACATAAAAGGTCCCATATTCTAACTGAACGCAAGGATTTGCTCACTGAGTCTGTACATAGTCAAATATTTCTTTAGGTGATGGCTTTGTTATGGAAGGCTTGGGAATCGCTTCCTTTTAGGTAGTTGTAGAATTTATCGTCTTTTTTCTGGATTTTTATAATTAGCGGTATCGGCCTAATTCTGCTCAGCATGCATTATTTGGTGTTTTGCATTGTACACAGAAGATATTCTTGCAATATTCTGCATGCAGTCTCAATCTGATGTCTGTCCCATTGTGTGAATTTTTGGTTGGTGAGCAACCAAAACCACGAAAGGCTCTATAACTGATTCAAGTACTTTTAGCTAGATCCTAATTGGTATGTCTAATTTTATGTTCCTTTTGATGGCATAGAAGGCCCTTCTTGCCTTGTCTCTAAGATCGTTAACAGCTTTCTGGAAGTTACTGTGGTGCTGATGTTTAGGCCAAGGTATGTATAGTTTGTGTGCTCTAGGGCAACGGTGTCAAGATGGAATTTGTATTTGTTGTCCTGTCAACTGGACTTTTTTTGGAACTCCATTATTTGTCGTCTTACTGAGATTTATTATCAGGGCCCACGTCTGACCGAATCTGTGCAGAAAATCTAAGTGCTGCTGTAGGCCCTCTGTGGTTGAGGACAGAAGCACCAGATAATGAGCAAACAGTAGACATTTGACTTCAGATTCAAGTAGAGTGAGTCCGGATGCTGCAGACTGTTCTCGTGCCCTTGCCAATTCGTTGATATATATGTTGAAGAGGGTGGGGCTTAAGCTGCATCCCTGTCTCACCCCCCGGCCCAGTAGGAAAAAATGTGTGGTTTTTTTGTACATGGGTTTTTCTTAATTTTTTTCACGCAACACCACTTTCCTTCAATTTGTACAGCAGGCCCTCATGCCAAATTGATTAAGAGCTTTTTTGAAACCAACAAGAATTTGAAGAAGAATTTGCCTTTTTTTTGGTTTGTTTGTTTGTCGATTAGGGTGTACAGGGTAAATACGTTGTCTGTCATACCGTAATTTGGTAAAAAGCCAATTTGACATTTGCTCGGTACATTCTTGTTCTGTAGTGTATTTTTGTCCAGGAAATTGTTGAGAAGGAATTGAATTTGTTTTGCCTAATTGTTTTATGGTAGATTTCCACAATACTTTCCTTCCATCTATAGCATTTCTTAATATTATTCAGGTCCTTTGGCTTTGATGCCTCATGATTGAGCTCAGCCCTGTTCGAGTAGAGTGTGATTTTGCTGTGATCTGATAGGCACTACTGCCAAGAGATGAGCTATAGGTGTAAATACCGTAGGAGTCCCCTCGAAACCTACCATTGACTATGTACATTCCCATTGTCCGACAGACCTGCAAGAAATGTGACCCATTTTTGTTGGTTATGTTGTCGTAGTTGTGTCTAGGGGGACATATGGGGGAGGGAATGCTGTCACCTCCAGGTAGGTGTTTTCTCCACCTGCGTGCTGAGGGCTTCTTGTCTAGTTCTGGCATTTAGGTTGCTACAGACGAGTCCATGTCCCTGGGCCTGGAAATGGTTGATCTCCTCCTCTAGGGTGAGCGAAGTGAGCTGAGCATCTGAAGTTCCAGGTCTCTTCCAATGCATGTAGCCATGTGTTTATCTTCTGTCCTGTCCATTTCTCAGAGGCCAAGCCCAGAGAGACGCCATGACGTGATGTACAGCACTGTGATGCCTGATCAGTTCAGGACAGAAGAGAATGTCAACATATTGTCACGCCTTGGTCTTAGTATTTTGTGTTTTCTTTAATTATTTGTTCAGGCCAGGGTGTGACATGGGGTTATTGTATTTTCGTATTGGGGTTTTGTGGTTATTGGGATTGCGGCTGAGTAGGGGTGTTGTATGGGCTTGGCTGCCTGAGGCGGTTCTCATTCAGAGTCAGGTTATTCTCGTTGTCTCTGATTGGGAACCGTATTTAGGTAGCCTGGGTTTCGCTTTGTATTTCGTGGGTGATTGTACCTGTCTCTGTGTAGTTTCACCAGAGAGGCTGTAATTAGGTTTCACGTTCCGTTTTGTTGTTTTTGTATTTGTATAAGTTATGTTCATGTATCGCGATCCTTCATTAAAGATCATGAGTAACATTTCGGTCCGACTCTCTTTCTACAAACGAAGAACGCCGTTACACATATGGCTACAATCATCTCGACTCGTAGACAACATTATTGCTGTTACTCATAAAACGTCACTGCCTTGGCAAATGTGCATCTGTTTAGAAAACAATTGTATTTCCAGTCTAATGTTCTGTCTTGGAACAAGCAATAGGTAAATGTACACTATAACAGTATAACAACACGTTTTTGTTACTTGGGCGTCTCTCTACCAACAGGATCCATTTCCTGAAGCTGATGATGATGTCACATACAGCACTGTCATCCCCCAGCACAAGGCCCAACTAAAAGGACAGACCAAGGTAAAGCTGTTCTACTGATTCTCCACAGCTAGTATTATGTTATCAGAAACAACAGTAGGTGATTGTTTCCTCAGTGTTAATATAGTCATGGTTACATCACCATTATAGCTGTAGGCCTAATATATCACCTTTATGTTACATATCACAATTATAACTGTCTACACTTTTAATTTCACAGAGAAGTGTGTTTTATAGTGTATCTCCATCATGACAGAACTGTCCCTGTTCACCTCTCTACCTGTTCCTCCTCTGTAGTCAGCAGAACCAGATGATAATGTGGTCTACAGCTCACTAGCTCTACAGGTGACCACACAGGTCAGTGTTGGTGTCTCCTCTGTCTGTTGTACCAGATGATGCTGATCTCTCAACAAAGATACAGACAACACCACATTACTATGTGTACTAAACATCACTCTTTAACCACACACACCTTTATTAGTGTTTTTGTTTTGCTGCATGTAAAATGTTATTATCACATTTTGACCAGCTAACCTAACTGTTATCAGTGTGTAACTATAACATTACAGTGTGGACTGTGCCTGGGTTTAGGGTGACGTTGCCCCGAGATGATGATCTTGGGTCAGATTTAAAAAAAAATCTTGATCTTGATTTTAAATCTTGATCTGTTTCACTTCCTCTCCAGCAGAGGGCAGCAGCAGCACAATAGTGACTGACAGAGAAGACCTTCCTTTTACTGTAAGGACAGAACACTCCTCTCTCCTGTGTCACAACATCAATCTGCCTCCAATATGATTCTGTCACCTCTTAACCCATCCCAGAAAGACACCTCTATTCTATAGTGTAATAAACTACTGAAGGCAGTCTGCTGTGTTTGTTCTGATTATCATCACATTTCTGTTATTAGTTATGTTCCACCACCTTTCCCCTTGTCTCTTATTTCTTACATCATGATCTTATTGATCTAGTTTAATGTCATATGCCTGTAACTAATCATGATCAAACATATTGAGATCTTAGTATAGACAGCTACTATGTATAATAACTACTGTACTGCAATAATAAAATGTACTATATATATTAAACAATGGAAATTGATTCTTTAATGCAATTTTTACATCTATTTATAGCAACTATTTGTAGGATTACACAAACATTTTCTTTTTGCAAATCATTATATATTTATTGGGAATCATTTTACTTTGGGAATAATTTATATATATATATATTTACAAATGGACAACAACACTTAGGCTTCTATATCCAGCTTTTACATACTATATACATTTTACTGACACAGTATATTTGACATTAGTTGTATTTTGTTTGTTTTTAGTCCTTCAGCTCCCCTCTACCCCTCCCCTCTACCCCTCCCCTCTATCCCTCCCCTCTATCCCTCCCCTCTATCCCTCCCCTCTATCCCTCCCCTCAACCCCTCCCCTCTACCCCTCCCCTCAACCCCTCCCCTCTACCCCTCCCCTCAACCCCTCCCCTCAACCCCTCCCCTCTATCCCTCCCCTCAACCCCTCCCCCTCTACCCCTCCCCTATATCCCTCCGCTCAACCCCTCCCCTCTATCCCTCCCCTTTACCCCTCCCCTCTACCCCTCCCCTCAACCCCTCCCCTCTACCCCTCCCCGCTACCCCTCCCATCAACCCCTCCCATCTTCCCCTCCCATCTTCCCCTCCCCTCTCCTCTACTCCCCTCTACCCCTCCCCTCTCTTCCCGGGGTTCAAACCAAATCTGTTAAAGTGTGAGGGAGGGGGGTTATTAACAGTGGGGCGTTTATCATAGGTTACTGTTTAAGTTCCCTAAGTTGGTATCCAACATTTACTTTGATTAATGTATTGCACCTTTTATTATGTTATTTTGAATATTATTTGTAATTTTGAATGTATTGTTTTTTTGATTGAAATGCATTGTTTCTGTAGGAGAGGCTAAAGCAATTTAAAGGCTGGGGTTGAGCTCGTCCCAGAACCGGAGACGTGGGCTTACCATGATAAGCAGATTCCATTAGCTTCCATAGCCATAAAGTCAGATTCCACAGCCATAAAGTCAGATTCCACAGCCACAAAGTCAGCATGTTATTTAAGGTTAGAGATAAGGTTAACAGTGTGGTTAGGTTAGGGTTAAAGATAGGTTTAAAACACAATTTTAAGAAGATTAATTGTAGAAATGGGCGGGCTTTATGGCTTGTGGCTATGGAAGCTAGTGACAACTATCAAATGCTACAATTACGTTCCTGTCAGAACTTCCTATTTCCTAACTTGAAAATTCAAAAGGCACTCGCACATCTGAGTTGTCTTTTTTGCAGGTGCATGGTAACAGTTGAATAAATGTGAAAAATAGGAAAAATATAAGGGCAGTGTGCTGGTTTCTTGTTTTTTCAAGTTGATTCAACTGTTACCATGCACCTACAAAAAATATAATTTTCATAAATCATTGGGTACAGCGCAAGAAAAAGGTCAGAGTAATCTGAAATAGGGACATAATTCATGGTCACATTAACAACATAACATACATAGGTATTTCATCAATAAGACCTTTAGGAAATAATGTTTGCTCAGAGTATTATTTATATCACCTTCCCTGTCTGATATCTTAACTTTCTCTCTGCCACAAAATATAAAGGTAGAAATGTCATGTTTTAGGTCATTCAAATGTACTGCAACTGGATAATCCCTGTCGTTTCTCCTGATTTAATTTTTAAGTTCACAGATTCTCTGTTAGAAAGAACGAGAGGTTTTACCGACATAGGGAGCCCACGTGGATATTTAATCATGTAAATAACATGGGTGGTGGAGTAATAATGTCATTTATTTGGAACCATTTTCCTGTGTGTGGGTGGCAGAAATATTCACACTTCAACATATTGTTGCACTGTGCGCAACCTCTGCATTTATAGCAACCATTCGGAAGAGGGCGGTAAAGAGCCTGGCTGATTTTCTTTTGTGGCTGGTAGTTGGACCAATTTATCTCATAAATTGCGACCTCTCCAATATACAATAAGTGGTGGATTCTTAAATACAGCTGGAAAAGCTGGGTCCGATGATAAAACATTTATTGACAGCATCAACCATTTTTTACGAGTTCAAAGTGTATGTGGTGGTGAACATTCCAGAATGTTATTTAGCTCCAGTGGGTCTTTTTGTAGCAGTTCATCTCGTGTTTTCCCCAATGCCAAATGAAGAGCTTCATCCACACATTGTGGAGAGTAGCCTCTTAGAAACCTATCACGCATCTCCGCTGATTTTTCTAGATAATCCTCTTTAGAGGCATTTACTGCACAGTCTGAAAAACTGGCTTCTTGGAAGTCCTCTTTTTAATGGCTCAGGTTGGAAACTGTCCCCCTGTAATATATTATTTCTGTCAGTTTCTGATCTATACAGGGTGGTAAAACAGGGTTCCATTTCATTTCTCAATCCACATATCGAGGTAATGAACACGTTTAGTGTCACATTCAATAGTGAATTTGAGATTGGGGTCAATATCATTGAGTAATGCCGTAAAGTCTGGCAGCTCTTTTTCCGTTCCTCCTCATATGCAAAAACATGCTGTCAATATATCGACACCACTTCAGGACTTTATTAAAAAATGGATTTTTGTTTTCATTATTAACAAAACGTTCTTCAAAAAGACCCACATAAAGGTTAGCATGTCTCGGAGCGAATGTGAAGCCCATCGATGTTCCATTCGTTTGTAGGTGGTATTCATCATCAAACCTGAAATAATTATACATCAAAACATATTCAGCTCTAGAATAAAGTTTGTTGGTGTGTATTCGTTAGTATCTCTGTCTCTCAAGTAGTGAGCTATGGCTGCCAGCCCCCGTACAGGGAATACTGGTATATAGACTCTCCATATCTAATCTGAACAAAATTCTGGTGTCGGAAAGATGACTTTGTTTCATTCTTGTGCTTTTTGCTGATTTGTTTGGAACAATTCTTCAACCAATAAGAGTCTAGCTTACTTAACATTGACGATATGGTTGAACTAGCTACATTATATATACTGATGAGGCTGTATTGGTCAACAACGGATTTGTTGTCATCTTTTGGTTGAAAAGGTTCAAAGGTCAGTGGTGAAACGTAACACACTCGGCAACTCGGGCAGCAACTTTTTCTCAGTTTCCGTTGTAATTCTAGAACTAGGAACTAGTGACCCGTAAATGCAGAAGAATGTAGCGTTTAGGGCCCAAGACATGGGCATCGTCTAAAACTAACTTTTTGTCAAATAAACCAATAGTAACTCCACACCACCCGCTGCCTCCACTCTAGTAGTGCAGGGTCAACCAACCCTACAGTAGAGTTAAGCTGTTTTATCAACATGTAATGTAATGAGTTAACCTGAAACCTGTAGTCTTGTGGTACATCAGCTTCCTGAGCTACTGCTGATGAGCTACCTTACAGGACAATGTGGTTTTGAGATGTGTCTACGACCAGGGTTTATTTTTTATTTTTTATTTTTTTTTGGGTGGGATGGAGTTGTGACAATCCATGGTGCAATCACCATGCTGTGAATTCGTTAACATAACTTGGAAGTTCCCACCCTGAATGCTGATTGGCTGACAGCCATGGTATATCAGACCGTATACCACAGGTATGACAAAACATGTATTTTTACTGCTCTAATTACATTGGCAACCAGTTTTAAATAGCAATAAGGCGCCCGAAGAGTTTGTGGTATATGGCCAATATACTATAGCTAAGGGCGGTATCCAGGCACTCTGCGTTGCGTCGTGCGAAAGAACATCCCTTAGCCGTGGAATATTGGCCGTATACCACACCCCCTTGTGACTTTTTACTTTAAGACCAATAAGAAAGAGAGTTCCAAAGTTATCTACCAAGAACAGGTAATGAGGGATGAGCCTGGAGAAATGTAACCACTAAAAATCATAGACAGAGCTATGGATGCAAGGAGTGACCATCCAAGCGAACACAATTATAGTTTTAAGCATGTTTACAAACGTTGGAGTAAAAAACATTTAAAAACATTTTCAATCAAATTTCTTGAGAGTACTAATATTTCTGTCCTCACTACAACAGAGAAATACATACAGTCTCGCTCCAGTCACCTTTTCACCTCATTTATCACATCTCAATAGGTGGTCTAGGTATCCTCATGACATGGCAAAAGTGGGGGATGGACCTTTCCTCTTTTGTTGTCCATCGTTCCTCTATTGTTCCCACAAGGGTGAGGCCGATGACATCACAGATTCCCATTAGACCAAAACCTTGAAACTAAAAACACTATTTTGCTCAAAACCTATTTTTTGACCCTTAAATGTATTTGGGATTTTATTACTCAACAGGAAATGTTCATTAATAGCTGGAGTGTGTCTTTAAATACATGCATTAATTATCTTTGAGACATTAAGTTGAAATACTGTGGAATTCCATTCATTCCTGTTGAAGACCACTCCTTCTAAGGAGTACCAATATGGTAGACAGGTGCTTCATTTTGATAATTTAATACATTACCATATCACGCCGAAATTGTGTCACTTCAACACTAATACATTACATACGGAAACTGTTGCACCTTGACAGACAAACAGACCACTCAAGACATCTCTCTGACCTCACCCACAACTGTAGATCCTGCTGTCTCCTCTTCCACCTCTCAGCCCCCAGTCAACAACACACACCATGTAGCCCAGGGGTAAGTGTGCACTACCACCTCTTCAACCGGTACTCAACAAGCAAAAAGGTCATTTATTTAAATGTCAGTTATTGGATTAATGAATTGTGTTGTTTTAAAATCACATACAAAAGAGATATGTCCCCTGAATGCCTCACATTTGCAGAGTATCATGTCCTCAAAGCAGTGTTATTCTTGTACAGATGGGAGAGAACACTCTTCTACCTTCAGAAAACTGTTAATGCAGTGCTCTTCATCCTGTGCAACGTCATTGCTGTGGTGAAGTTCAGAGTAACCCGACTCTGAGGTGAAACAGGATGAGTAGAAACTAGATTTATTTAGCATTTGCACATTTTTCATTGCGGGATATGTCTTTACCTTCTTCACATTCTCCAGCTTTAATTTAATATTTAATTTACTTGCTAATAAACATGTTTTACTGATATCAAGATCATCTGTCACCAAATTCTGTGAAATTCCGTGAATGAAAATCTGAAATTCTGATGTATCGAAGTTATTTGCTCTGTTGGAGACAACAAGTGTTTAACAAGATGTCATAATATGACTTAGTTTACCAGAAACCTGCAGCCTTGTGGTACAGCAGCTTCCTGAGATACCTAACAGTTTAGGTTGGAGGACATCTGTGGTTTTGAGCTGCGTCTATGACCAGGGTTGATCTCTAAGTGGAAGGATGTCATCACTCCATCTCTGTAGCTCATGTGCTCTTAATTCTATACATTTCTTTGTGTAATCATTAGTGACCTATTTTCCAGCAGAGGGTAACAGTGACTCTTGATCCCAAAGAGCCCTTGGAGAAAGCTAGAAGCTGAAATATAGTGTAGTGACTGAATTTAGGGTTAAAGTAGTCTATATGATGCAATAGTTCCTATCTTCCACTGAGGGGGGCATGTCCACACAAACACAAACAGGAAGAGAGTTAAAGTGAGGTCTGTGAACAAGTAATTAACACTGGTGCCTTGATCCTTGACACACGTTTGTGGTCAAGTTCAATTTAACATAACAGGCAGACTCTAACTCTCTCATGGCTATTCATCTCTCCCTCCTCCAACTCCTCCTCATCTTCTGCAGAGTCTCAGCAGGTAAGGGTAACATTTCTATGAATTAAGGGTGAAGTCCCCTGAGTCAATTCACTTTAAACACTGTATAATCAATCTCAATTATGAAGAATCTGTTTAAAAGTGTTGGATCAATGCGATTTTTGTTATTTTTCCTCTGTACAGATTGTGTTAAATGCTAACTCGAATTGAAATGTGATTTGTGTTGATGTGTCCACAGTGAGGACTGTCTGTGCAGACAGGAGGCTCCATCTGTAACGTTTTTTTTTTCCTGGGAAGGAGAGGAGGACCAAAATGCAGCGTGGTTATTTATAAACATCTTTAATGAAAGATGAAAACGTGAACACTATACAAACTAAGAAAACGTGGAAAAACTGAAACAGTCCTAACTGGTGCAAAACACAGAGACAGGAACAATCCCCCACAAGATACCTAAAGAATATGGCTGCCTAAATATGGTTCCCAATCAGAGACAATGATAAACACCTGCCTCTGATTGAGAACCACTCCAGGCAACGATAGACTTACCTAGAACACTCAACTGAACACAACCCCATAGACTACAAAACCTCTAGACAAAACAAGACACATAAATCACCCATGTCACACCCTGGCCTAACCAACATAATAAAGAAAACACAGATTACTAAGGCCAGGGCGTGACAGTACCCCCCCCAAAGGTGCGGACTACCGGTCGCACACCTAAACCCATAGGGGAGGGTCTGGGTGGCGTCTGTCCACGGTGGCGGCTCTGGCGCGAGACGTGGACCCCACTCCAACATAGTCTTAGTCCGCTTTCTCCGCGTCCCTTGAGTGGCGACCCTCGCCGCCGACCTTGGCCTAGTAAACCCAACAAAGGGCCCACCTGGACCGAGGGGTGCCTCATTACTGAGGAAGCTCAGGACCGAGGGGTAGCTCAGGCCTGAGAGGTAGCTCAGGACTAAGAGATAGCTCAGGCAGGTTGACGGCTCTGGCGGATCCTGGCTGAATGGCGTCTCTGGCGGATCCTGGCGGCTCTGCAAGATCCTGGCTGACCGGCGGCTCTGCAAGATCCTGGCTGACCGGCGGCTCTGGGCAGGCGGGAGACTCTGGCAGCTCTGGGCAGGCGGGAGACTCTGGCAGCTCTGGGCAGGCGGGAGACTCTGGCAGCTCTGGGCAGGCGGGAGACTCTGGCAGCTCTGGGCAGGCGGGAGACTCTGGCAGCTCTGGGCAGGCGGGAGACTCTGGCAGCTCTGGGCAGGCGGGAGACTCTGGCAGCTCTGGGCAGGCGGGAGACTCTGGCAGCTCTGGGCAGGCGGGAGACTCTGGCAGCTCTGGGCAGGCGGGAGACTCTGGCAGCTCTGGGCAGGCGGGAGACTCTGGCAGCTCTGGGCAGGCGGGAGACTCTGGCAGCTCTGGGCAGGCGGGAGACTCTGGCAGCTCTGGGCAGGCGGGAGACTCTGGCAGCTCTGGGCAGGCGGGAGACTCTGGCAGCTCTGGGCAGGCGAAGCGCACTGTAGGCCTGGTGCGTGGTGCTGGCACTGGAGGTACTGGGCCGAGGACACGCACAGGAAGCCTGGTGCGGGGAGCTGCCACCGGAGGGCTGGTGTGTGGAGGTGGCACTGGATGCCTGTTCACATCACTGTCAGTCAACAAACTGCAACACAGAGAACCTCTAAGATGACCTCAAGTTAGTAGATCAATCACATACTTTATGATCAATATGATTCACTGCGCCTGATTCCATCCACCACTCATAGTTATTCGTAACACAAATCTAAAATTCAACATCATTTCAACCACCCAGTCAAATATTTTCTACACAATTCCAAGAAATATAGTTCTGATGATTATGTTGAAAATAGATTGATGTAACAACCTGTTAGTCAAGTTAAGTCAATGTATTTGTCACGGTTTTCATATGGTGAAGGAGAGTCGGACCAAACTGCAGCGTGTCGATTGCAATCCATGTTTATTGAAAACAAACGTAAACACGACTAAACACAAATACTACAAAACAAATAAACGAACCGAAAACAGCCTATACTTGTGTCAACTAACATCGAACAAGGACATCAAGACACTCAGGACAATCACCCACAACACAACCAAAGAATATGGCTGCCTAAATATGGTTCCCAATCAGAGACAACGATAAACACCTGCCTCTGATTGAGAACCACTTCAGACAGCCATAGACTAACCTAGAACACCCCACTAAGCTACAATCCCACTATCTACACACCACATACAAAAACCCATGTCACACCCTGGCCTGACCAAATACATGAAGATAAACACAAAATACTACGACCAGGGCGTGACAGTATTTAAATTCACGTTTGACCCTAATTTAAATGTTTTTAACGTTATTATTATTACTATTATTATGATTCCCACTGTGGTTATTATTATTATTATTACTATTATTATTATTACTATTTTTATTATTATTATTCCCATCGTGGTTATTATCAGTATTATTATTATTCCCACTGTGGTTGTCTTATTCAGACAGCTCACACACAGGAAGGCTGCTGTTGTTCATCTCGATATATTCTAGTCACAGCTTCATATTGAGGTACATTAATAAAAGCATGGATTGGTTGATTGTTTATTAAACATGTTCTCAGTATCACCATTATAAATGTCATTATATCATGACAGAACTGTGTTTTATAGTGTATCTCCATCATGACAGAACTGTCCCTGTTCACCTCTCTACCTGTTCCTCCTCTGTAGTCAGCAGAACCAGATGATAATGTGGTCTACAGCTCACTAGCTCTACAGGTGACCACACAGGTCAGTGTTGGTGTCTCCTCTGTCTGTTGTACCAGATGATGCTGATCTCTCAACAAAGATACAGACAACACCACATTACTATGTGTACTAAACATCACTCTTTAAAGGTCGACTTTGGGCAAAAACTAACAAATAACGGATTTCAACTGTATAACTGATCAATGCACCATCATACCAGGTCATTTAATGCTTAAAAACAAAACATAATTGTTGAATTTGGCAACAGAAGTGCAATTTCTAACCGATCTCTACCGCATCCGTCCAAAAACAAATCCTGTGAAATGACGTCAACACATACTGGAAGATTTCTTTTAGTTTTTACACACTGCAAGAGTTACTGGGTAGCTAAATTGCCTATCTTAGCAAGCTACATTGGTCGAGGTGCGCGTTGACACATCCATGAACCACCAAAGGCACAGCCCATTTCTGTTTGAAAATTTAGAATGAATCAAATAAAAAATAGGCAGCGATGGACAGTTTCTCGTACCCAAAGTCAGCCTTTAAACACACATTTTTTTTGTCTTTTTAATTGTAAAAACTTTTTCATCACATTGTGACCAGCTAACCTCATTGTTATCAGTGTATCGATAGCATTACAGTGTTGAGTGTGACTGGGTTTAGGATGAAGTTGCCTCTCGACGCTGATCTCGGGTCAGTTTTGTAATGTTTCCTACTATTGGTTAAGGTTATGCGTTGGGGGAGGGGAAGAGGATCCTAGATCAGTACATAGGGGAAACATCACCACGGAACTTTTGACATAATGTTTCTCTTCCTCTCCAGCAGAGGGCAGCAGCAGCAAAGCAGTTACTGACTGAGAAAACCTTGGTCGAGTCTTTATGTTGGAAGGACAGCCCACACTCCCCTCTCCTGTGTCACAACATGTATCTGCAGAAAGACCCCTCTATCCTTTAGTGTAATAAACTACTGAAGACAGTCTGCTGTGTTTGTTTTCATTATCACCACATATCTGTTACATTAAGGTTATACTAGTAGAACTAGTAGAACCATTGTCTACAGTTCCACTAATTGTATATACTGTAGTTTTGTGTGGCTCAAAGTTTGGCTCAAATGATTGGAACAGACGGATGCTTCATCGCTCTGTTTTTACAGGGCAGCGATCATTAGCTTGATTCAGCACGGGACAATTTTTTCTTGTGCGGCTGGTCAGGGGGCCGGAACATCATAACAAATCATTTGTAGACTGCAAATTGACCGTAAGAAGCCAAACAGATATAATATTTGACAAAAATATAATCATTTCAAACCTTGCTTACATTTGTATACAATCACATATAGCTCTCTATTATGCGTGGGAATTCTTTGGAACAGATGAAAATCACTTGGAGCTGATTTGCTTTTATGTCCAACAATTATAATAGAATAAAAAATAAAATATATTTAGATGTTTTTTCTCAGAAAACACCTGTAATTAATCACATCAAAAGTGTATTACGATCTTAGTAGCTAGCTAGGCTACTATAAACTGTAGTGCAATAATAAAAGTGACTACTGGTTTTTGTTTACTTTGAATTTTAACAAAGTAATTTTGTTCAATATTTGAAGGAGAGAGCATTCCCTCCCCACAGTAAAATCCATCCCAAATCAACAATCCAAGTTGTTCTATCCAGCAGATGTTGCAGCTAGCATCTCGTTACCATGGCAATTTTAATGCAGCACCCAATTAGTATTTTCTTTTAAGGTGGAAATGTGTATATGACAAACACCCAGGTCATACATGTTGGGTTTGTATAGATTGTTTTATTTGAGCATGTTAAACGTTTTCATTCCCCTTTAAGGAATTTTTCAAAATTCATTTTTTATTAATTATAGAAAATTATAGAACTATGCCACTTGTAACGTCTTCAAGAGGCTAACATGTATTGATTACGTACTATAGGTGTTGAACTAAGGTTGCATTTGTAATTGTAAATTAACAACATTTTTTTCTTGGCTTGCTCACCTCACTTTTCAAGAAATTAAATGTGTTAAACATATAATCAAATGTGTATAGCCTTAAGCAGGATAGTCCAAGTCAATAGGCTATTTAGGCTACTAGTATACCTAGTACCAGAGATATTGAAGGAATTCTATACGTTCTATACCGTCTCTGCCTACCAAAACATGCACATTATTTAAAGATGAGTGAATTATTATCATGAGGTCACCAGCACCGCACAGTGAGTCGACCAATTTAAAATAAAGCATTATTGTCTCTAGACACTAAAACGTGTCTCACCGTAGGCTACCTCTCAGCACCATCCTGTCGACCTCTCCTTCCTCCAAAGGGGGGCTGGCCTCACAAGAAAAGCTGATTTTAAGTGTAGTGAAATCCATGCAGTGTGTAGCAGGTAGTTCTCAGTAATTATAACACAATCAGACATATCTGCCTACACAAATTAAATGACTGATGTTCTCCTTTAATTTCATTCCTTACTTTCTCTATGGTTCCTTTGGAACAAATCTTGCATTTTCACAGCTGATCCCGGACTGAACCATTTGGGTTCTGAGGGGATTTATTTATCAACAAGTTCCACATTATTGTATTTAGAGGAAATATATCCTAGCCTAATGAAGTCTTGAAGAGTACTATGTTAATTTGATGACATTAATGTAATATATGTAATTTAAAATAACAACCAATGTGTGTATTAATGGGAAATAAAGAAAAATGTTTCCTTGTTTCGCCATGTCTAGACCATTCCAAAGCCAGCTGTTCAGGACTAGCCCAAATATATTTTGCGTCGATATACCAGAGGACCATAACATATCATTAATTCTTGTAATTTGTGCGGTCTTGTGGAGAAGAACATTGGTTTATGTGGATGTCACTTTGTTCCCCTGATTGTAACTGCTGGAACAGTGGACGGTAAGTAGCCTAGCCTTCTACAGCATGGTAGCCATGAATCGAGCAATAACCCTGTATAGCCTACTGTTTTGGGTTGGTTATTTTGTTGCGACTCTGATGCCAGTCAATGCTGATGTGCTCTTCCTGTATTATATACAATGGCCTCCTAGGTTATAGCTGTGTAGGCCTAATAGAAATATAATATTCTATGCTGCATAGGCTTATCGTTGCTGGTATTGCAACGAGTACTATTTAGTGGTCAAATGTTTAGCCTATTTCCTATCGGACTTCAGGCTGCTGGCTTCCAGAGCGCTCGCTGTCAGAACCGCGGGGCTGCGCGTTGAGATGACGGGGGCGCGCTTCAACATCGGAAAATGTGACACACCGTCCATGCAGGAGGTAAGACAGCTAGCTGTTCGTTCAAAGTACTGCCTTTTCGTAACTTGAGTGCCAGCGACAGTGTCAAGGTGATATTGTTGCCACATGTTGTTTTAAAAGGCTTGCACCACGTTCAGCTAAATGTATGCTCAGAAAACTTTAATGTCCTCAATGATGGCATTAGACTGAATGAGAATAACAGTCGGTTTATAGTGAAAATAAATCCCCCCCACAGCTGTCAGGTACAGAGCGTTGCTATTCCTCTTATTTCTTGGAAAGGAGTAGGCACTCCCCTCTCTGTCTCATGTGGAAGAACGGCTGTTTCTTCAGACTATCCCTCTGTAGAGTTATGGTGTGTGTGTGTGTGTGTGTGTGTGTGTGTGTGTGTGTGTGTGTGTGAGAGACACAGGGAAATGACTGATTAGGACTATTTTAGGGATCTGGGGCACAGGATGTTGGCTGTGAGTATTAGTCTTTCCTCTATCTTTCTGTCTCTCTGTGCTCGTATGATGGAATACAGCAACACAATTTTACAGTCCTGGAAGTTGTTTTACATTGCTGTTAGTTGTTCAGAAAGCATGTTTTAAATGCTCGATTGAATGACTCCCAAAGAGTAAAATTAAATGTGGTCTGTCAAATAAAGTGTAACCTGGCAACCCAACATAAACTGCAGAAGATTATCCCTTGTCTATAGCAGCTAGAAGCTATAAGGTCTTGTTGAGGTCTATATGAACACAGTGCTCATGTGATGAGCTGCTAGATTAACCTAGATGTCACTGCAGTGATGAATCCATTAGGCAGGATTAGGCGGCTGCCTATGGTGGCAGATTGACGAGGGCGGCATTTTCTGAGCTAAACTGACCAAGACACACCTCCAACAACAACACATAAAATCTCACATAATTCAGTATTCAGATCCCTAGGATTTTTACACATTCTGTTACGTTACAGCCTTATTCTAAAATAGATTTAATAGTTTTTTCCCCTCATCAATCTACACACAATACCCCATAATGACAAAGCAAAAACTCAGTTAATTTTTTTTATTTTTTGCAATTGTATTAAAAATAAATGGATATATTGCATTTACATAAGTATTCAGACCCTTTACTCAGTACTTTGTTGAAATACTTTTGGCAGTGATTACAGCCTCAAGTCTTCTTGGGGATGACGCTACAAGCTTGGCACACCTGTATTTGGGGAGTTTGTCCCATTCCTCTCTGTAGATTTTCAAGTTCTGTCAGGTTGGATGGGGAGTGTTGCTGCACATCTATTTTCAGGTCTCTCCAGAGATGTTCAAATCCAGGCTCTGACTGGGCCACTAAAGGACATTCAGACTTGTCCCGAAGCCACACCTGTGTTGTCTTGGCTGTGTGCTTAGGGTCATTGTCCTGTTGGAAGGTGAACCTTCATCCAGTCCGAGGTCCTGAGCACTCTGGAGCAGGTTTTCATCAAGGACTTCACTGTACTTTGCTCTGTTCCTCTTTATCTCGATCCTGACTAGTCTCCCGGTCCCTGCCGCTGAAAAACATCCCACAGCATGATCCTCTCACCATCATTTATTTTATTTTTTATTTATTTAACCTTTATTTAACTAAGCAAGTCCAGTTAAGAACATATTCTTATTTACAATGACTGCCTACCCCGGCCAACCCTAACCCGGTCGTTGCTGGGCCAATTGTGCGCTGTCCTATGGGAATCACAGCCGGTTGTGATATAGCCTGGAATCGAACCAGGGTCTGTAGTGACGCCTCTAGCACCATGCCTCACCATAAGGATGGTGCCAGGTTTCCTCCAGATGTGACGCTTGGCATTCAGGCCAAAGAGTTCAATGTTGGTTTCATCAGACGAGAGAATCCTGTTTCTCATGGTCTGAGAGTCCTTTAGGTGCCTTTTGGCAAACTCCAAGCGGGCTGTCATGTGCCTTTCACTTAGGAGTGGCTTCCGTCTGGCAACTCTACCATAAAGGCCTTATTGGTGGAGTGCTGCAGAGATGGTTGTCCTACTGGAAGGTTCTCCCATCTCCACAGAGGAACTCTGGAGCTCTGTCAGAGTGACCATCGGGTTCTTTTTCACATCCCTTAACAAGGCCCTTCTCCCCAGATTGCTCAGAAGGCCAGCTCTAGGAAGAATCTTGGTGGTTCCAAACATCTTCCATTTAAGAATGTTTGAGGCCACTGTGTTCTTGGGGACCTTCAGTCCTGCAGAAATGTGTTGGTACCCTTCCCCAGATCTGTGCCTCGACACAATCCTGTCTCTGCGCTCTACAGACAAGTACTTCAACTAAATGGCATATATATATATATATATATATATATATATATATATATATATATATATTCAACTGTTGGACCGTATATAGACAGGTGTGTGCCTTTCCAACTCCTGTCCAATCAATTGAATTTACCACAGGTGGACTCCTATCAAGTTGTGGAAACATCTCAAGGATTATCAATGCAAACAGGATGCACCTGAGCCCAATTTCGAGTCTCATAGCAAAGGGTCTGAATACTTAAAGTATTTCTGTTATCTATTTTTAATACATTTGCAAAAATGTCAAAAAACCTGTTTTCGGTTTGTCATTGTGGGGTATTGCGTGTAGATTGATGAGGGGAAAAAATATTTGATCCATTTTAGAATAAGGCTGTAACGTAACAAAATCATAGATGTCTATGATTGTTTCAGATTTGATGATGAACCTGATTTAAATATCCAGAAAAATATATATTTTTCAATTTTCAGAAAAGATGCCTTTTCAACGTTCCTGGAAAATTTGAATTTTAAACATGGAAAATAAATATTTTCCACTTTCATTAAGAACCTAAATTGAACCTAGCTTCAACGTCTGAAAAATAGGGGGGGTACTACTAAGTAATCTCAGAGCCCGAAACCAAGTCTTAAAAGCCTGACAAGCTACTCAATCTGTCATGGGAGACCTGTACAGTGCCTTGCAAAAGTATTAATCCCCCTTGGCATTTTTCCTATTTTGATGCATTACAACCTGTAATTTAAATCGATTTTTATTTGGATGTCATGTAATGAACATACACAAATTACTCCAAATTGGTGAGGTGAAATTAAAAAATAACTTGTTTCAAATAATAAAAAAAAATAAAAAACGGAAAAGTGGTTTGTGCATGTCTTCACCCCCTTTGCTATGAAGCCCCTAAATAAGATCTGGTGCAACCAATTACCTTCAGAAGTCACATAATTAGTTAGATTGCACACCTGTGGACTTTATTTAAGTGTCACATGATCTGTCACATGATCTCAGTATATATATACACCTGTTCTGAAAGGCCCCAGAGTCTGCAACACCACTAAGCAAGGGGCACCACCAAGTAAGCGGCACTATGAAGGCCAAGGAGCTCTCCAAATAGGTCAGGGACAAAGTTGTGGAGAAGTACAGATCAGGGTGGTGTTATAAAAAAATATCAGAAACTTTGAAAATCCCACAGAGCACCATTAAATCCATTATAATAAAATTGAAAGAATATGGCACCACAACAAACCTGGATCAGGCAAGGAGGGCATTAATTAGAGAGGCAACAAAGAGACCAAAGATAACCCTGAAGGAGCTGCAAAACTCCATAGCAGAGATTGGACTATCTGTCCATCGGACCACTTTAAGCCGTACACTCCACAGAGCTGGGCTTTACGGAAGAGTGGCCAGAAAAAAGCCATTGCTTAAAGAAAAAAATAAGCAAACACGTTTGGTGTTCGCCAAAAGGAATGTGGGAGACTCCCCAAACATATGGAAGAAGGTACTCTGGTCAGATGACACTAACATTGAGCTAACACCTTTCATCACCCCGAGAACACCATCCCAGTGAAGCATGGTGGTGCCAGCAACATGCTGTGAGGATGTTTTTCATTGGCAGGAACTGGAAAACTGGTCAGAATTGAAGGAATGACAGATGGCGCTAAATACAGGGAAATTCTTGAGGGAAACCTGTTTCAGTCTTCCAGAGCTTTGAGACTGAGCATACTCCTAAAGCAACACTTGAGTGGTTTAAGGGCAAACATTTAAATGTCTTGGATTGGCCGAGTCAAAGCCCGGACCTCAATTCAATTGAGAATCTGTGGTATGACTTAAAAATTGCGGTACACCAGCGGAACCCATCCAACTTGACGGAGCTGTAGCAGTTTTGCCTTGAAGAATGGGCAAAAATCCCAGTGGCTGGATGTGTCAAGCTTATAGAGACATACCCCATGAGACTTGCAGCTGTAATTGCTGCAAAAGGTGGCTATACAAAGTATTGACTTTGGCGGGGTGAATAGTTATGCATGCTCAAGTTGTCTGTTTTTTTTGTCTTGTTTGTTTTACAAAAAAAAAATATTTTGCATCTTCAAAGTGGTAGGTATGTTGTGTATCAAATGATACAAATCCCCCAAAAATCCATTTTAATTCCAGGTTGTAAGGCAACAAAATAGGAAAAATTACAAAGGGGTGAATACTTTCGCAAGCCACTGTAACTAATCTCTGAAACCTGAACTAAATCAGCTGCTCGATTTTAAAAATGTTAATATTAAGGCTAACTGTCTGTCTCTGTTATCAGATGATGTGAACTCTGACCTCTGGCGGTTGGTGTACTGATGATGACGAAGCTAACCGTACTAAACTTTTGACCCATCCAACTGCCTCTGAACAGGTCCAAGCACCACCATGCCTCAGGTACACAGCCTTGTTATACTACAATATTTTCTTCATTATACTTCATAATATATAGATACTTTATCATGAGGAGTTGCTAGTTTACAAACTTAATGCTGGCTATTGTACAATATGACAACAGAGTCATATCTGGCTTTCTCTGTCTTCCTCCCCTTTATCTTTCTATCTCCCCCATCCAACTCTGACCCCTTCCCCTTCTCTCTCTCCAGCCAGGTAGCAGTGGGATGGAGCCTGTCTTTGGTGAGGCCTATGGGACCAACGGGTTATCTGTGACCTTAGAGCCATTCACCATCTCTCCTACAGGGGGCAGTGCAGAGTCAGACAACGTAGGTACAGTGGAAAACATTTGTCACTTGTGTATGTCCCATGTCTGAATCAGTGGAGGCTGCTGAGGGGAGGCCAGGCCATAATAATGGCTGGAATGGAGTCAATGGAATGGCATCAAACACATGGAAACCATGTGTTTGATGTGCTTGATACCATTCCACTAATTCCGCTCCAGCAATTACCACAAGCCCCAACTCCCCAATTAAGGTGACACCAGCCTCCTGTGGTCTGACTCAGTCCCTGATTAGAGGGGATGGAAGAATGAAAACCATCAATTCTATTGACCTCTGGATCTGGAATTGAATACCACAGAAGTAAAAAACGAGGTGTGTGTGTGTATGTAACTCAGTTTTATAGACAGAGAATGTGTTTGGTCTCTGTGTTTTAGTGTCCTAAGGGTGTGGTGGTGATGTTGGGGGCCCCAGCCCTGTCCCTGTGTCGAGGCCAGCAGCCTGGATGTGAGCTACTCAGTGATCTCTTGGAGGATGTGATCACTGACGACACACACACCTCTGAGCGTCGCTGGGACATCTCGGCCCTGGATGACATCACACACTACGCCAAAGGCAGCCCAGAGGGGCCACCACCGAGCTGCGAGTGCTCCTTCGTCTCACCTGAGGTATGAGTTACTCTTAACCACAGATTATCAGGATTAACATCACTAACCTTCACCATTAGATCCTGGGAAGTCCCTTCTGGTTCTGGAGATCTACAGGGTGTGCAGCTGTTTGTTCCAGCCAAGCACTAACACAACTGAGGAAACTATTGATTAGTCGAGTCTGATGTGGGTCCATGGGCAGTCCTTAGGAACTCTGACCATGGTTTAGAGCAAACTTCTACCTACTCTGTTTTTCTCTCCGCAGGGAGGCAGAGAAAAACCATGGTTATCCCTAAGACCAGATGACAGGCAGCCGAGGAACCCCACAGACCTCACACCCTGTGTAGGGTTGGGGGCTGGACACCTCCTCCTGGCTGGTAGATATCCGGGGTCCTGGAGCCAAGAGGCTGGAGGGCGGGAGAGTGAAGCTAGGGAAGGGCTGCAGCAGGTGGGGCAGGAAGAGATGGTGCACAACTACTCTCTACAGAGTGAGCCAGACACTGAGTCTAGTCAAGGAACAGACAGCGATATTGAAGAGGAAGAGGAGGAGAAGGAGGAAGATGGGAAAGAGGAAGAGGAGAAGGGGACAGAAGCCATGGAGGAAGAGAAAGGGAAGGAAGAGGAGGAGCTTCAGTCCCATAAGAGACAAAAGAAACGCCGGCGTTACTGGGAATGTAGCCTCTTCAGTGAGGCAGACCTGGGGAGAGATGGAGAGAAAGAGAGATTGAGAGCCAAATGGAGAGATGGAGAGAAAGATAGACAGAGAACCGAAGAGAGAAATGAAGAAAGAGATGAAGATAAATATGAAGGGGATATAATCTGTGGCCCTAGCACCCTACCCACCACCATGTGCCTGAAAGAGGGGACCTCCACCAATGGTGAGACCTCAACCCCAAGCCATAAGACCCATTCATGTACAATAGAATAAGGAAAGGAAGATGTAAAACATTTTTACATTTTATATGTTCTTAATTTTTATAAATGTATCAATACTCATTCGGTGGGTCACATACATACTAGGAAAGTGTTAATTTTAAAGGAATACATCGAGATTTTGGCAATGAGGCCCTTTATCTACTTCCCCAGAGTCAGATGAACACAGATGATACAATTTTTATGTCTCTGTGTCCGATATGAAAGAAATTAGAGGTAGTTCGTAACTAGAATTAGAGCACTGACTGGAAGTCTGAGTATCGACTAGCATAAATCTGATATCCACGACTTCATCTGACTCTGGGGAAGTAGATAAAAGGCTTCATTGCCAAAATCAAATTCAGAAGTAAAATTTGCTGCTTCAACCTCGCCATCTCTCATTTCTATTGCCAAACACAAATACTTTGTTAGTGGAGTCTAAAGTATAGCTGCATTAGCTGCACTGTCAGTTGCGTCTCGAGTGCTGCATGCTTGGAAACATACAGTATAATTACATTTAGTCATTTAGCAGATGTTCTTATCCAGAGCGACTTACAGACTTACTTATGTAAAATCAACCACAAACTCCTGTGTGTTCCCCAGGTAAGCGAGGCCAGAGAAAAGCCCGTCGTACAGATGCCAGTGACCTGACCCCCAGCCCTGGGAAGCTACAGAGCTTGGGAGAGCAGCTCCATACACTCAGCTCTGCTCTGGAGGGCCTGACTCCTGTCAGTGACCTGCCTGTTACTGCCAGGACCCCAACACGAAAGGAGAGGAACAAACTGGCCTCCAGGTACACGTAGACACTAGGACATGGACACATACACACCACTTACCTGACTTACCTGTCTAACTGTAGAGGCATAATTCGCTAGTGGCTTTTCCACACTGCACTTTCAGAAGTACATTTGATTTGTACAGCAGGGTGTCCCGGATGGAAGTACCACTCAACAGAACTGTGCTGTGTTAAATTCAACCTGCGTCTAGCTAAGTGCTAGTGAGGTCGAGTGTAGCGCAGCATAAGCTCTGGCTATATGTTGGTAAACTGTCTCTCTCTCTCTGTCTCGCTCGCTGTCTCTCACTCTCTCTCTGTCTCTCAATTCAATTTCAATTTAAGGGCTTTATTGGCATGGGAAAAATGTTTACATTGCCAAAGCAAATGAAATGGATAATAAACAATAAAACATTGACTGTAAACATTATACTTACAAAAGTTACAAATACACTTACAAAAGTTACAAAATAATAAATACATTTCAAATGTCATATTATGTATATATACAGTGTTGTAATGATGTGTGAATAGTTAAAGTACAAAAGTTAAAATAAATAAACATAAATAGGTTGTATTTACAATGGTGTTTGTTCTTCACTGGTTGCCCTTTTCTTTTGGCAACAGGTCACACATCTTGCTGCTGTAATGGCACACTGTAGTATTTCACCCAATAGATATGGGAGTTTATCAACACTCCCATCTCTCTATCACTCTCTCTCTCTCGCCCTCCCTCTCCACAGAGCATGTCGGCTGAAGAAGAAAGCCCAGCATGAGGCCAACAAAATCAAACTGTGGAGTCTGAACCAGGAGTATGGTGAGTTATTTCTTCCGATTTATAATCGGTGACCCACCTAAAACTGTTATGGGTTCTGTTGGTGATCCACCAAGTAGAGAAAGATTTTGTTTCTAGCCAGGATCCTTTCTCAATCTAGCTGGTCCTTGATCTGTATGTGCAGTCTTAGGATTTGGTAATACAGAGCAATCGGATATGGGACCACGCTATTCTCAAAATGTGACCTAATCAACCGGAAGCCACAGGGTCCTGACCACTGGAGGCTCCTCAGAGTAGGAAGGGGAGGGCAATGCTACTAAATTAATTTCTGAAAAGTTCAAATGGTTCAACATTAAAAAAGCTATCCTTTTTAGATAAAACTATACTAAATATATTCACGTCACCAAATAACTGATTAAAACAAACTGTGTTACGATGAAAGTCTACAGTAGCCTCAACAGCACTCTGTAGGGTAGCACCATGCTGTAGCTGGAGGACAGCTATCTTCCATCCTCCTCTGGGTACATTTACTTCAATATAAAACCTAGGAGGCTCATGGTTCTCAGCTCCTTCCATAGACTTACACAGTAATTATGACAACTTCCGGAGGACGTGCTCCAACCTATCAGAGCTCTTGCAGTATGAACTGACATGTTGTCCATCCAATCAAAGGAACAAAGAATGAATCTAGTACTGAAAGCATAAGCTACAGCTAGCTAAACACTGCAGTGCAGTGGTGAGTAGTTGACTCCAAGAGAGTGAAAGACAATAGTTAAGCAGTTAACAAATTAAGTAGTAGCAGCAGAGAGAGTGATAGCTATATTTCATTGTCTTTTTTCCTTCTTCTTAGTTTACTTTTCACTTATCTAATGCAGCTAATTTAGCCTACTCAACATCCTGATTCAAAGAGAGAGGAATGCTATTTAAGTTAGCTAGCAGACTAAGGCTATCCAACACTGCAACTCTTCAAGTCAATGTTAAGCTTTCTGTTTTATTAATTTATTGCCACCAGGGCCCGCTGGTGTAACTGCTAAACTGCTTGCTGTACACTGTACTGCATGATTGTACACATGGATTGGATTCTGGGTTTACTTACACGTTAGTTATAGTTTGTTGACTATAATATGAATATGGTGACAACAATGTAGGCTTAGTGGTTAGTGTTATGGTATGAAGGTTTGGCTTAGAGAGGGTTTTGCGCTTGGTAATAGACAGCTGTTGTGTTGTGCACTGAAGTCCACAAGCGAAGGAAAAATGTGAGAGCAGAGCGCGTAAATGCAAAAAGGAATTATACAGCGGGCATTAGCAATGATTCTGTATTTGTCTGCTATGAAAGTGAACTGTGTGTGCGGATTATCAAGGGTGTATTCATTCTGCCGATTCTGTCTTAAACAGAAGCAAACAGAACGGGAAGGACCTACCTGAATTTGTCCAATACAAACTCTTGTTTTAGTTGCAAAACGTTCCGTTTGGACTAATGATTCCACCCCAGATCAGCTAGATGCAGGCAAGAGTGTGCAATGTGTTATTAAACAGCAACAACCGCCACTGGCCCTAACACACTGTTATAGATAATTATCTGTTTCATACAATCCCTTTTCACACTTAACATAGCCTATGTGCTTTAAATATACATTTTTATGATTTCATTTATACTGATACTTTCCAAGGGAATTTAGCCAGTATGCAGCCATTTTAGCTGATTTAGTCAATCCTTCATGTCTCTGGTGGTGTAATTCCTTCAGATGGCCTGTTGTGGGCAGTGCTGCAGATAAAGGAGCTGATCCGCCAGAGAGTGGAGAGCAGAGAGGAAGACACAGAGAAAGGATGTCTGAGAGAGAGACTGGAAGACATTCTGAAGGAATCAGCTGGTGAGTAGTGAGTATATAGTCTGTTTGGACTGCCATGAGACCCTGTAAGTGTGACTGTATTTTAATGTAAGTATGTTAATTGTATGGATGTGTGTTTGTGGGTGTTTGTGCGCGTGCATGTGTGCAGGGCCACGTGTAGCAGGACGAGGCAAAGCGTTTGTGGAGAGAATCTTGAAGAACCCTGCCCGGGGACAGAGCACCAGAGAGACTAAGGGAGAAGGAGGGTCATCAGACCCTAGCCACTAACCTCTTCTCCCCACCAGAGTCACTATCCCGCCCCTTCTTGCTTCACTTTGCACTTTCTAACATGGAGAGAAGGTAGGATAGGCAGGCAGGCAGACAGACAGAGAGCATCTGCTGTGCCTCTAGCTGTTACAGTATAGCTGATGAGTGTCTCAGAACATTAACGTCTGGCATGTTTGTTTAAGATTGTGTGTGTAAGGGAGGAAGTGTACATAATTCCAGTGTATCTATTGCATTATGTACTATAGTATATACCATCGTGCCTAAAGGAGGACACTGTGTGCTGCTAGCTAGTCGTAGTTATACACTATAATGGAAGAACAGGGAGAGGAGTGACAGTGAGTATGGTGCTTATAACAGTGGACATGATGACTAAGCTGTTTATCTTGACGTCCATTTTGAATCGTACTGTAAACCAAAAGTGCATAGATAAACAGACAGACAGGGGGAAGGACTTTGGCATCACGTGAATGTTGCACAGTGCTTCTCAAAGATGCTGAATGCTGCTTGCATGGTCGTTTTATATGTCTCTGCATTCCTTACAAAGTAAATTACGATTCTCTACAGATCCTCTTTAAAACTGATGTCATAATGTACTGTACTTCTCTACAGAGGAACCTGTGTAGAGGATAAAAATAACCTTAAACCAGGGAGACTCCCGTCCTCAGGAGGGCCCTGTGTATTCTGGTTTATTTTCTTCCTGCAAATCAGTGACTGGACTGCTACCTGGGAAACCTGGGCCCATGTTCACAAAGAGTCTTGGAGTGCTGATCTAGGATCAGTAGATCATAATTAATAGGATTACATGGACAGGGGGGGACCTAATCCTAGATCAGCATTCCTTCCTTGAGACACTTTTTTAACATGGGCCCAGGCGTGTCTTCTCTCTGCAATGAGTGATTAAGTGCCACAGGGAGAAGAGAGAACAGCACTGCACCCCTGATTACCATAGTTGTCCATCCATGTCCTAAACCCACAGTACTGTAACTGTTAGAGATCCACATCAATGGTTTCAAATCTGATTCATATATTTCATATATCTGATTAATCTATCTGATTTTTCATCTGATTCATCTATATAGGTCCACTGTGCTTTTTGTAGCCTGTGCCTTTGAATGGTCTTTGAGAGCAATATATTAATACGCACACCACCACATCTCTCTCTGCTTCTCTTTGTGCTGCTGAGAATATAGGAAACACAATTCATTCAGAGACAACAAATACCCTCCCATACAAACCTGAACGTTTACTATTCTCTCATTTGCAAAATGGCCAATGGGATTTTTGAGAGGAAGGGTGTAGTGTGGCCATTCGGTCAGTATAGTCCCTAAAATCCCAGGCCTGTATTCATAAAGCATCTTAAAATGCTGATCTACCATCAATTTAGATCATGATGAATAAGATTACCTTGACAGGGGGGACCTGATCCTAGATCAGCTGTTATTTACATTTAAGTCAAGCTAGCTAGATGTGACACTCCTACTCTAGGACTCTTTATGGATATGGAGCCAGAGCTTTACTTCACTCTAAGTCCTGTCATTGCACTTCATGTACTTGAATGTAGGAGCACAGTAGTCTATTTACTTGAAAGATGGAGCACATTGAGAAATACAAGGCCCTGCTTCAGTATATTACTGACACAACAGGGGTCATGAACTGCCCGGCCACAGATCTTGGCAATAATCCTCAATTGGATGGACGAGTGACCATATCCTCAATTAATCCCCAACAATAATAGAACTGCTCATAAAAGTATTATGTCTTAACATGTGTGCACAAACACACACGTGAAAAGAAGTGATACAAAAAAATAACATGTCGTATAGATGATCATAACTAATAATTGAGAAGTTTGCACATTTATTGAATTTATAGATTTTGAAGTGCTGTATATCATGATCAAGGGAACAGATTTGTCTGGGAAATGAACATGTATGGAGTTATAGGCCTTAACAGACCAGGCCTAAACAGACCAGGCCTTAACAGACCAGTTATAGGTCTTAACAGACCAGTTATAGGCCTAAACAGACCAGGCCTTAACAGACCAGTTATAGGCCTAAACAGACCAGGCCTTAACAGACCAGTTATCGGCCTAAACAGACCAGGCCTTAACAGACCAGTTATCGGCCTTAACAGACCAGTTATCGGCCTTAACAGACCAGTTATCGGCCTTAACAGACCAGTTATCGGCCTTAACAGACCAGTTATCGGCCTTAACAGACCAGTTATCGGCCTTAACAGACCAGTTATCGGCCTTAACAGACCAGTTATAGTCCTTAACAGACCAGTTATAGGCCTTATCAGACCAGGCCTTAACAGACCAGTTATAGGCCTTAACAGACCAGGACTTAAAATCCCAGGCTTTAACAGACCAGTTATCGGCCTTAACAGACCAGGACTTAAAATCCCAGGCCTTAACAGACCAGTTATCGGCCTTAACAGACCAGTTATCGGCCTTTACAGACCAGGCCTCAGCAGACCAGGCCTCAGCAGACCAGGCCTCAGCAGACCAGGCCTCAGCAGACCAGGCCTCAGCAGACCAGGCCTCAGCAGACCAGGCCTCAGCAGACCAGGCCTCAGCAGACCAGGCCTCAGCAGACCAGGCCTCAGCAGACCAGTTGTAGGCCTCAGCAGACCAGTTGTAGGCCTCAGCAGACCAGTTGTAGGCCTCAGCAGACCAGTTGTAGGCCTCAGCAGACCAGTTATAGGCCTCAGCAGACCAGTTATAGGCCTCAGCAGACCAGGTATAGGCCTCAGCAGACCAGGTATAGGCCTCAGCAGACCAGGTATAGGCCTCAGCAGACCAGGTATAGGCCTCAGCAGACCAGTTATAGGCCTCAGCAGACCAGGTATAGGCCTCAGCAGACCAGTTATAGGCCTCAGCAGACCAGTTATAGGCCTCAGCAGACCAGTTATAGGCCTCAGCAGACCAGTTATAGGCCTCAGCAGACCAGTTATAGGCCTCAGCAGACCAGTTATAGGCCTCAGCAGACCAGTTATAGGCCTCAGCAGACCAGTTATAGGCCTCAGCAGACCAGGTATAGGCCTCAGCAGAACAGTTGTAGGCCTCAGCAGAACAGTTGTAGGCCTCAGCAGAACAGTTGTAGGCCTCAGCAGAACAGCAGACCAGAACAGTTGTAGGCCTCAGTTGTAGGCCTCAGCAGACCAGGTATAGGCCTCAGCAGAACAGTTGTAGGCCTCAGCAGAACAGTTGTAGGCCTCAGCAGAACAGTTATAGGCCTCAGCAGACCAGTTATAGGCCTCAGCAGACCAGGTATAGGCCTCAGCAGACCAGGTATAGGCCTCAGCAGACCAGTTATAGGCCTCAGCAGACCAGGTATAGGCCTCAGCAGAACAGTTGTAGGCCTCAGCAGAACAGTTGTAGGCCTCAGCAGAACAGTTGTAGGCCTCAGCAGAACAGTTGTAGGCCTCAGCAGAACAGTTGTAGGCCTCAGCAGAACAGTTGTAGGCCTCAGCAGAACAGTTGTAGGCCTCAGCAGAACAGTTATAGGCCTCAGCAGACCAGTTATAGGCCTCAGCAGACCAGTTATAGGCCTCAGCAGACCAGTTATAGGCCTCAGCAGACCAGTTATAGGCCTCAGCAGACCAGTTATAGGCCTCAGCAGACCAGTTATAGACCTTAGCAGACCAGAGGCAGTCGTTCCAGAAAGCTGTGTATAGTAGAGTTATCTGCTAGAATACTTATTCCCAGTCTTACTTAAGCCTTAACCTATTCATCTGATCTTGCAGTAGTTCACATGTAATAAGCCATTTGTATTGTGTTATTAACCCTTTATCAACATGTATGAAACATTTATTAGCTCTGGGACTGTGCATGAAAAAGAGAAACACACAAAACAAATGTCATAGAAATAGAAACACATAGTTTTGTTCAGTCTGTTCAGTCTGTTCAGTCTGTTCAGTCTGTTCAGTCCGTTCAGTTTGATCAGTCTTCAGTCCGTTCAGTTTGATCAGTCTGTTTAAATGTAGATTTTGCTATCTTGAAGCTGCTGCTATGTCAATAAAAATCTATATTCTTAAAATGCCAAGTGTGAATTGATTATTTGATTGTATGAACAATGTGCTTCCATCTTCATTGAAATAATCAATGGGTGGGTCCATAAATAACAATTTTGTGTAAATGAGCTATTAGTCTGCACACACAGCAAAACTACACAGACACACACACACACACAACTTACCTGTCTAACCAGACTCCTAGTTTTCTGTAAACCTGCACTTCTGAGTCGCCTGTTGAGGGTAATGTGTAGCTCAATGCTGTAACATTCAGTTTTCTAGAGTTCAGCTCTGTTGGATCAACAACACAACTCTGGGATTTGGTTCGAGGTATTGAAATATCTTGAGATATCTTTGGTTAGAGATATTAATATACCATCAAAAATTTAAAACAAAAAGGTTCTCCAAGTGTGGCTTAACTTTTGGGGGAAGTGCCCATTTAAGAAAAAAAGTTATTCAAGGACAGGGAGTAAAAATGGCTTACAGATCGTGTTAACCAGAGGAGGATCTCTCCTGTCCTGTATGCTGAGGCAAGAATCCTGCCCTACTGTCGTGTAGCCACAGCTTCAGTAAGGCCTGTACGGGAATGCTGTTCTGAGAAAATATCCCATGAAGTCCAGTTTGTAGGAGATGTCCGATGTCTGAACCTCCATGTAACTTGGCTCAAATGAACCTGTGTGTGAGGCCTTTTGGGGCTCCTGAGAGGCGTAGCGGTCTGAGGCACTGCATCTCAGTGCTAGAGGCATCACTACAGACACCCTGGTTTGATTCCAGGCTGTATCACAACCGGCCGTGTTTGGGAGTCCCTTGGGTGGCCCAGTGTCGTCCTGGTTTGGCCGGTGTAGGCCGTCATTGTAACTAAGAATTTGTTCTTAACTGACTTGCCTTGTTAAATTTACAAAAAAAAATAGTAATTACAGGAGAGAAGTCAGAGCGCTTCAGCAGGGTCTAAGGTGCTCTGCAGTGTACGTTGTGAGAAACTCTAGCTCTTCTGTCTGGAGGATAAACAGCCTGTCTGCTTGGTGTGTCAGGCATCAAATAAACTTACATCTCATGACTGTGTCCCCATAGATGAGGCTGTACAGGATCATAAGGTAAGAGAAATACAACCATTTGGAAATCTATGATAGAGCAATGGTATAAACAATGAGATTTGAACTTCTGATTGACTGAAAATTAGGCTGCAGTGATAGACTTGTGGTGTTCAGATGTTCTCTCAAGTCTAGATATGGTGTCCTCAATGAAGTTCTGTTTCATTCCAGGAGGAACTCCAGAGATCTTTGGAGATCTTACAGGAGAAGGTGAAGGTCTTTAATAAAAACGGCAGAGCACATTAAGGTCAGTACTGCATACATTGTTCAGGGTTCATTGTTCAATTACATATGTTCTTGTTCTGTTCGGTATTAGATCCTGTTACTTTAGGAAAGATGTGGTGTCACGTGTCAGGATCTGCATGCATATTCACTAACAGTTTTCTGGTACAATAATAACCCTGTATGAATACTATGAGATATTAGACCTCTTCCTCCCAATGCCTCCAGAGCCAAGCCCAGCACACAGACAAGCAGATTAACGAGGAGTTTGAGAAGCTTCACCAGTTTATACGAGAGGAAGAGGAGGCCAAGATAGCTGCACTGAAGGAGGAAGAGGAGGCCAAGATAGCACCACTGAAGGAGAAAGAGGAGCAGAAGAGTCAGTTGATGATGGAGAGATGAGCAGAGAGATATCATCCCTTTCAGACACAATCAGAGCCATAGAAGAGGACATCTTGTTCCTCCAGGTAAGAACTTCTCACTCTCTCCAATGTACAGGTAGATTCTAAAATCATTAAAATACAGACTATTATATAATTTATGGTATGATGACTACACCTGCATTGTAGTGCTTCTACACCTGCATTGCTTGCTGTTTGGGGTTTTAGGCTGGGTTTCTGTACAGCACTTTGATATTTCAGCTATATAAATACATTTGATTTGATTTGATGACTAATCTACTATTCTGTTCCTCTTCAAAACTTCAAGGCCATGAAGAAAATGTCAAATATCTGCCTTTTGTCTCTCTCCTTTCTGTTCTGAGCCCAACCCAACAGCAGCACTGACTCCTGAATGTTCTTCCAGAGCCCAGAACACACTACCAGATCCACAGCTGGTCTCAGGAGCCCTGATAGACGAAGCCAATCACCTGGGAAACCTACAGTTCAGACTCTGGGAAAAGATGCAGGGGATTGTGAAACACAATGAGTACTGGTCCGGAGCCTCCAGCGACGGTCCAGAGCCTCCAGCAACGGTCCCCAGTCAGGAGCCTCCAGCAACGGTCCGGAGCCTCCAGCGACGGTCCGGAGCCTCCAGCGACAGTCCCCAGTCCGGAGCCTCCAGCGACGGTCCGGAGCCTCCAGCGACGGTCCCCAGTCCGGAGCCTCCAGCGACGGTCCGGAGCCTCCAGCGACGGTCCCCAGTCCGGAGCCTCCAGCGACGGTCCGGAGCCTCCAGCGACGGTCCCCAGTCCGGAGCCTCCAGCGACGGTCCGGAGCCTCCAGCGACGGTCCCCAGTCCGGAGCCTCCAGCGACGGTCCCCAGTCCGGAGCCTCCAGCGACGGTCCCCAGTCCGGAGCCTCCAGCGACGGTCCGGAGCCTCCAGCGACGGTCCCCGGTCCGGAGCCTCCAGCGACGGTCCGGAGCCTCCAGCGACGGTCCCCAGTCCGGGAGCCTCCAGCGACGGTCCGGAGCCTCCAGCGCGGTCCCCAGTCCGGAGCCTCCAGCGACGGTCCCCAGTCCGGAGCCTCCAGCGGTCCCCAGTCCGGAGCCTCCAGCGACGGTCCCCAGTCCGGAGCCTCCAGCGGTCCCGGTCCGGAGCCTCCGGGCGACGGTCCCAAGTCCGGAGCCTCCGGCGACGGTCCCAGTCCGGAGCCTCCAGCGACGGTCCCCAGTCCGGAGCCCCCAGCGACGGTCCCCAGTCCGGAGCCTCCAGCGACGGTCCCCAGTCCGGAGCCTCCAGCGACGGTCCCCAGTCCGGAGCCTCCAGCGACGGTCCCCAGTCCGGAGCCTCCAGCGACGGTCCCCAGTCCGGAGTCTCCGGCGATGGTCCACGGTCCGGTTCCACGGAAGCGGAGGGATCAGCATGCGGAGCGGGGGCTATGTCCCAAACTGGAGCCGCCACCGAGGATAGATGCCCACCCGGAATCTCCCCTATAGAGTTAGGTTTTGCGGCCGGAGTCCGCATCTTTGGGGGGGTCATGTCACGCCCTGAACTTAGAGAGCCTTTTTATTTCTCAATTTGGTTAGGACAGCGTGTGATTTGGGTGGGCATTCTATGTTTTCTGTTTTTGATTTCAAAAACAAGGACATTTATAAGTGACCTCAAACGTTTCAATGGTAGTGTATATATACAGTGGAGCAAAAAAGGTATTTAGTCAGCCACCAATTGTGCAAGTTCTCCCACTTAAAAAGATGAGGTAGGCCTGTAATTTTCATCATAGGTACACTTCAACTATGAATTTGAAAATAAATTCATTAAAAATCCTACAATGTGATTTTCTGGATTCGTTTTTTTTCATTTTGTCTGTCATAGTTGAAGTGTTAACTAGCAATGGGCAATAAATCCTCAAAGGAGGTCCCGGAATTAACGGGAGATGAGTAATGCAGGGAAGAGATAAGAGGAACGAACACCTATTTTGGCCCGAAATGGAGGAGTAAAGTACGAATTTGACTGACTGTTAAATGTAGAAAAACTGATCAATGAAAAACAAATAAATAGGGTTTGTGGGGACAAGGTAGAGAAGCAACAGATAGAAGGGCTCGAAACCGCTCGTATGTGGTTAACCGAAGCGAGGAAGATAATTAAGAGAAACATTTTTAAATGGACAGGATCAGACGATAGAAAACGGTTTAATTGCGATGACCGAGTAGGAGACAACCACCGACATTACTGAGTAGAGAAAGGGTGAGAGTAAGTTTAAAGAAGGATATCAGCAAGGAAAAATGATGTGCGTGTGAGAGGTTCATTAACAAGTCAAGAGTCATAAGAAACGATCATTCGCTCACGTGTGAGACCTAATAACTTATCAAGAGTCACAATAGTAACTATTCCTAAATGTTGATAGAAGAGAGCGAGATTAATGAGAATCCTCGCTGAGAAAAAGCTTGGGTTTTTAATTTAGGGCTATTTTTGTTGTCTCGTGCCGGCGTTACAAACACAGACAAATGTAAAGTGGGTTTATTTGCGGAGAGTCTTGGTTATCCAAATAGCTTTGGTCGTTCAGTGGTAGAATTCTCGCCTGCAACGCGAGAGGCCCGGGTTCGGTTCCCGGTAAATGCTTGACTAAAATCAGAGTTTTTGATTGTAATTCAACTACTTGTATGTTTTGCCTGGAAAGGCCGCTTGTGTTTGTATAAGATATAAATGTAACTTTTTAATAGATTGTTTAGGTTAAATTGAGTGACAATTTTTTTTTTTTTTTTTTAATAATAGCGAAACGAATTTCGATGCAAGACGGTGTCTGTTGCCTAAATGATCTGTTTGAATAATGTATTGGGAATGGAGTCGTAATTAGAATGCTGAATCAAAGAAGAGACAGTTACCTAAAGCTAATGAATTCTAAATACTAATGAAGAAACAATTACGATAGATTTGTGCCCATCGAAATGTTCTTATATATTTAGCGAAGTACATGGGATGTTTCAATTTTGGAGTAGGGCAGGTTTGATTTACTTCGACGATAGAATTATAGCTAAATTAATCCAAATAGGGGATATATTTTTGCCTAGAGTCAGGAATAAGAGAGTTAGGTGCTGTGTTGGCTACTAGTTTTCAGGCTAAATTGCTAGTGGCAGGTTGATTTGGTATGGAATAACGTAGAACTGCGTCATTACGTTGGATACACAATAACGTTACTCAAATTGCTTTGACCGTTGTTCAGGTACACTCTTTTGATGTACTTCTGGCAGTACAATTTTGATTGAGAGATGTTGATTGATGTTGTAAGTTCTATTCAAGGTTCTATTTGTGATAAATTGGGTTTGGTTTATCGAACCCGTACTACTACTGCTGCAGACAGCCAACAATGATTTGCAATTCGTTGAAAGTCGCTGCGAATTGGGCACGGGCTGAGCGCCTGTTACTGACATCCCTCACAATACACTTTTGCCGCCACGGCAATGATGTTGTGACTGAGGGTGACAGAGAAAATTGTTTGTGTCAATTAGAAGGAAAATGCATGCATTATAGCTCTGAGTCACCTTTCAGAAGTTGATAAAAGTTCCAAATACATTTTTAAAAGTAGCTGAATATCGTCAGGGTAGTCTGAAAAGATGCTACAACTAGCAACAAAATTGCTAGGTGGCCATCACTGATTGGTGGCGTTCACTGGGCTATATTTGGTTAAAAGAGAGGGAGGTTTGAATAGTTGAATCGTAAATGTTTGTGATAGTTCCCGGTTACTGATTTTTGGTTTGATTGTTTAGGTAACACCAGTGAATTTGAACAAGAGGTTAATGTATTCTAAATGTTATCTGTTTTCATTACGGGGAACAATGACAGGTCCGCAAAGTTTATTGCTGGATGAGTTTGTTTTATTTTAAAGGGACAGTGCACGTTTATCACAGTTGTGTGGGTCTAATGGCAGTGTATTCCTAAAAAGTATTTGGAGAAAGACTGAATGAGTTACATGAAACATTGAGGAAATCTTAAAGGGGTACACTCACATGGAATATTAGGTGTTTTATTTTCTGAGTTTTAATTACACAAGTTAATTTTTGTTTAGATAAAGGGTTCTTTAATATGTCTAATATGGTATGGAACATGACTATAAAGGGTGGTATAACCTTTGACCTTTATCATGGCTTTCTCTTGTGGTCTGATCAGCCTCATGGGAGGGCCATTTGGATAATGAATTTGTGGTCATTTGGGATACTGGTTTAAAGGAAAATTAATTACAATGGAGTTTATAGCTCTTGGACATAATTATAGTTTGAACCACAGAGGAAAAAGTGGAATTGAGGTAGGACAAATTATGGGGAGCGGGGGAATAAACTCTAGTGAGGAAGAGGAAGACGTTCAGGATTCTGTTTTTAAACATTGGCTGTGAAGGTTTTGAATTGGCTATTATTGATTTGGTATTACAACAGAATAAAATCCTATTTGTCATCGATAATAAATGGGGGAAGATATGGTACGTTTGGACAGGAGATATTTTAAGCCAATAGGGCAGGAAAATACATAGAAAAATAATGATTTTATAAGCATTACAGTTATTAATGAAAATAAATAAGTTTCGGTTCTTAGGGGTGGTAAATTACTGTAGATAAGGTATCCCACACTATGCAACATATATTAAATTATTGATGAGACTGGTTTTAAGGTTAACCCATGTTATTGTTAGATAAAATACAGGAAGGATTTGATATGGTTAGCATTTGTTTTGGCTTTATTTGACCATTAGAAGTTTTTTATTTAAATAGTATTCAAGTTAACAGGGATATATGACATCTGTGATGATTTAGGATTATTGATAGGTTGATTAAGGTTATGTAGGGTTATGTAAGGACTTTAGAGATTGACGCCATAGACATGTTTTTTCTAAAATCAATGATTTTAGATAAAGCCAAACAATGTGACGCTTAGTTAAGATAGGAGAAAAAAGGGTTACTGTTTAAATCGATAAATATATTTAAGAACATATAAGCAGCACAGATACCTCTTAAAGTAGATAAGAGACTTGTCCGAGAATTGGTAAAGGATAGATATGAATGGACGCCCAAGGGAGAATTGGACATGTGGAGAATGAAAGGGGCGCTCCTACATGATAATGTCAGACATAAGGATAATTTATCAATCTGACCTAAGTCATTGTTTAGAGTAGGCAAGGTTGTTAGCTGGGCAGAGCCAGGTATCAAAAGGGGGGGATAGGTAAGTTGTGGTCTAGGATAGGATGTGGCCTATTGGATAAGAAACTAATAATAAATAAATAAATAGCTAACGAGTAGGCATAGAAGTCAAAGATATAAACATATAGAACAAATGAGAAACTGTTTGTTAAACAACCTCTTAGAACCACCCATCCCGGATCCGGTATATTTGTCATCAGCAACGCTGAATAGCATAGCGCAACAGTAAAATAATATTACTAGAAAATATTCCAATTCATGAAATCACAAGTGAAATACAGCAAAACACAGCTTAGCCTTTTGTTAATCACCCTGTTGTCTCAGATTTTTAAATTATGCTTTGCAGCGAAAGCAATACAAGCGTTTGTGAAAGTTTATCGATAGCAAAACAAAACAATAAGTACACCTAGCATCAGGTAACTTGGTCACGAAAATCAGAAAATCAATCAAATTAATCGTTTACCTTTGATGATCTTCGGATGTTTTCACTCACGAGACTCCCAGTTAGACAACAAATGTTATTTTTGTTCCATAAAGATAATTTTATAATCAATCCTCAAGGTGATTGATTAGATCTATTCGATAATATATCAACCAGGACAGTTGGCTTTTCACTAGGACCGGGAGTAACAATGGCCACCTCTCTATTTTGCGCACAAATCACTCTTCAAAATAAAAGCCTGAAACTATGTCTAAAGGCTGTTGACAACTTAGGGAAGCCATATAAAAAGGAATCTGGTTGATATCCCTTTCAATGGGCAATAGGGATGCATAGGAACACAGGGGTTTCAAAATAAGAGTCATATTACTGGCTTAAAAGGGTGGGGGGTGTATGGGGGTAATTTAAAGCCCGATGACACAGCTCCAGATGGATCAGTGACCAAGGCCTTGGCTGGTTTAACCACCCTATCTCACAAGTTGGCAGTGAACTCAAGGGTGGATACTTCTCTGACTAATTGGGTTGACAGTATGTTTGGAAAATGGAAACATTTCATGATCACTGTGTTTTGGGCAACCTTCACCTGTGTGAATGTGTTAGTTTTGTGTGGATGTTGTGAGAAAGGTACTAATTTCTAGTTCTCTGGAGTATTCGATGACAACAGATGGTGATATACGGAACAATCCTAAGCTCTGACCAGTGGAATGATGAATACATGGCTCCGGACCTAGTAGATTAATCCGTATCTTTCACTCACGAGGAGACCATATTTGATATTTAGGAAATTTAGATGGTTACTTGTTTCAATGTGTAGACTGTTTCTTTGATGAAGATTGTAATGAAAATTCTGATAAGAAGAGTTATGATTGATGTACACTGTAGGCCCAGAGCAGTCAATGTAAATTCATATATTGATATTTGCTAGGTTGATTTTGGAGAACAATAATCCTTACTATTTAGTCAAAGTGTGGAGTGTTATCTAATAAGAATAGATGTGTGCTAGTGAGTATAATATTTAGTCAAAGGGTGGATTGTTATGGGATTTTTTAATCAATACTAGATGAGGTATACTGCACTATAACAGGCAATAATTCTACCCTGTCTTTCTTGTAGTATTAAATAATGTTTGTTCATTAGGAAGGGGTTATATGACATGTACCTAGGAAGAAAGGAATGTATGTGGAGATAGGAGAGGACAGGGAGAGCTCCTCCAGGGTTATAGTGTCTGGGGGAGCCTGGAACTGTCAGCTGAGGGGATATAAACTGTGGTTAGACTCATGAGAAAATCCTTGTTGGTGTGTATGTATGTGCGTAGTTGAGGATGGTATAAGAAGAAATGTCAGTCAAAACTTGAGAGCTCTCGCAAATAAATTGGCATCTGATCAATTGTGAGCTGGGAATTCTGTCTGTTTTATTTAAGACCAGAACTTTACAAACTCTGGGTATCAGACAGATAAATATAATTGGAATTTATGAACACTGATTAAATAATTACTTGACAATTGTCTAATAATTGCGCCAATAGTTGTTGCCTTCTCACCAAGCTGCTTGCCTATTGTCCTGTAGCCCATCCCAACCTTGTGCAGGTCTACAATTTTATCCCTGATGTCCTTACCCAGCTCTCTGGTCTTGGCCATTGTGGAGAGGTTGGAGTCTGTTTGATTGAGTGTGTGGACAGGTGTCTTTTATACAGGTAACGAGTTCAAACAGGTGCAGTTAATACAGGTAATGAGTGGAGAACAGGAGGGATTCTTAAAGAAAAACTAACAGGTCTGTGAGAGCCGGAATTCTTACTTGGTTGGTAGGTGATCAAATACTTATGTCATGCAATAAAATGCTAATTAATTACTTAAAAATCATACAATGTGATTTTCTGGATATTTGTTTTAGATTCCGTCTCTCAGTTAGATCTGGGCTCCATTGAGACTGAATTTCTGCAGTGTAAACCCCTGTGTTCTGCAATGTTTCTCAGATCCCGATCCGATGGTTTGAATTAGAGCTGGCTATATAGCTAAAATATTGAATAAGAATTTTGACGTTGCTGTCTAACCCTTCCTTATGTCATTCTAATTGTCTCCATGATGTAAATCTTTACAGAATCTTCTGTGCCTTGCTGAATATCTATACTACATGTATGTCTTCCTAACTCTCAGATCCTGAGCCGCTTATAGTCACACTGGCTACAGATACTGTGATATGAACTATGACCAGCCCTAACAGCACAGGCAGTGGGTGAGACACACACACACATTTTAAATATTTTATTTGAATCCACCAAAATGTCAAAGGTCCATGTATGCATGGCACTCAAGAGGACAGAAAGCACCTCATTCTCCAAATAACTAGGCTGCCCATGACCGCTGAAACAGAGCAGTACCTAGCAAATTGCTTTGCCCTAGTTTTTGTCAGTCCTGCAGTCTGGAGGTCACACACTGCAAGCCTGTGTACGTGGCTGAGACTGCCAAATATCAGAACCACCAGCTTGCAGCTCCACCCCAGGCTGTCCCAGCGTGCCTCTAGGGGCTGGTATTTAAGCAGGTTCTCTGCAAAAGCCTGCTCCATGTAGGCGTCCAATGAGCAGCCCACTTTCAAAATGAGCGCCTCCCCAAACAACAACAATATCTGGTGTATTTGGCACACAGGTGTATTCATCAACATCAAACCTGGTTCACCTTTTGTGCTGTTGGTGAGACTACTTGTCGAAAAGACGGTAATGTCTGAAGGATGGCACAGTGATCCACAGCAGAGTGCTGCTGTCCATCCCTACCCCCTACATCACTTTTAAAACCCTCAGGTAATGCAGTATCTTACAGGTAACATAGCATGACACACCTCATCAATGGTGACATTACATTTCATCCAATACAACTTGATTATTTGCCTCCAGGGTTGTTTAAGAAGGTGAAGGAACTTTTGATCTCCAGTCAGAGTGAGTGTGAGACTCCAGAGTCTGGCAATGCGAGACTATGACCTTGGAGAACAAGCTAAAAATTCCATAGCACAAATGCAGAAATCTTATTAATTCCGGAATCAGAAAACACAATATAGCCTGTGTACATAACAATCAGGAAGACAAAAGTAGTACTAAAAATATGATATTATATAATATACATATTGTGCTCAGAAGTGTAATATACTGTGTGTGTCCTCTTACTATAATCCTAATATAATAACAATATATATCTCTGGCAGATGAGAGAATCTGTAAAGGCTCATGTAGAAATATGTGATTAGGAGCAGCAGTAACCAGTAGCTCTGGTTTGGTATTTGGTTTTCGTCGTTGATTATTTGGAGGGATCAGGATTGGGCAAAGGCGGAGCTTGAACTGATGCAGTAATTTTCAAGCCTGTATGCAGATGATAAATCATTTCCACTAGATTCCACAGCCACAATGCCAAAATTGGCTGTATTGTCAAAATGAATGAAACAAAAATGTGCTTTTGGCCATGATAAACATGAGTGAAATCTACGGAAGGGAGGGGTTTGCTCGAGAGTTTCCGTTCACGAAGGAGGAGACTTTTGCTTCATTCCTTTGCACAAAGGAACACACTCATACACACACACACTCATACACATACACACACACACACACACACACGTTCTCCCTCTTCTCTCCCCTACAGACCCAGGTTAGATGACCATTCCGTCAGTGTTTGACCCTACTCTGGCTCCCCCTGGCTGTCACTTAGTGTCACTGTTCACCCAGTTTTCTCCATAATGTTTGGATGGAAGGAGAGTGTGGACAGACCAGGACAGAGAGGCCTTCCCAGACTCATGTTACAACGTGCACACACACACACACACACACACACACACTTGGACACGCACACACACACTCTTAGAGCAGTGTTCACTAAAGCTATATAACTTAGGGGAATAGACAGCAACACATACATTGTCACAGAACGTGATCAAATGTCTGCGTGTGCCTGTGTATCGTTGTAGCATTTAGTTGGATTGAGCAGTACGCCCCTGGGTTCAAATCATCCATTGTTGGCAAGACATCCTGACCTGGAGAGGATATCTGGCCTAACTGGAGGGGTGTGTGAGTGAATATTTCTGTGTGTACAGAAATATAGAGTAGATAGTGTTCCACTGGAATGGATTTGCATACCGCTAAACCACTGGCTCTGGACCAGAAAGTGATTTGTATAGCAGCGGCTCCCTTCCTCCTTCTGCTTTCCTTTAGAGAGAGAGAGAGAGAGAGAGAGAGAGGAGGAGAGAGAGAGAGAGAGTGAGAGAGGAGGAGAGAGAGAGAGAGAGAGAGAGAGAAACTAATGGCATTGAACAGTTAATGCTTAGGCCAACAGTTACCATTATACTGTCCTTCAGAATCAAAGTTCATATCTGATATTCAAAGTAGTTCAAGCACTTCTGTCTGCAGTATTTGTGTAAGTGTTGATCATATGTTGGAGGTTGATATTGTAGTATGTCAGTATTTGCATGCTGTCACGCCCTGGTCGTAGTATTTTGTGTTTTTCTTCATGTATTTGGTCAGGCCAGGGTGTGACATGGGTTTTTTGTATGTGGTGTGTAGATAGTGGGATTGTAGCTTAGTGGGGTGTTCTAGGTTAGTCTATGGCTGTCTGAAGTGGTTCTCAATCAGAGGCAGGTGTTTATCGTTGTCTTTGATTGGGAACCATATTTAGGCAGCCTTATTCTTTGGTTGTATTGTGGGTGATTGTCCTGAGTGTCTTGATGTCCTTTGTCTGTGTTAGTTTGCACCAGTTAAGGCTGTTTCGGTTTTCACTACGTTTATTGTTTTGTAGAGTTTGTGTTTTGGATTCGTGTTACGTTGTGTGATTAAACATGGATCACAATATACACGCTGCAGTTTGGTCCGACTCTCCTTCACCACATGAAAACCGTGACACATGCTTAAACTACTGATGAGTTTACAGTTCTGCTTTCACAAAGCCGATGAATGGACTCTGAAAGTGCATATAACTTAGGTGGGCCGGTGGCAGTATTCAGTATTTCGGATGACTGACGTGCCCAGAGTAAACTGCCTGTTACTCAGGCCCAGAAGCTATGACTTGCATATAATTGGTAGTATTTGATAGACTCTGAAGTTTCTAAAACTGTTAATAATTTCTGTGAGTATAACATAACTGACATGGCAGGTGAAAACCCAAGGAGAATCCATCCAGAATATTTTTTTTGAGGTGTCTGCCCATCCAAATCCTTTTTTATGAGAAAATCAAAGGAATTCCTCCCATATTGCAGTTCCTATGCCTACCAGTAGATTTCAACAGTCTTTATAAAGAGTTTCAAGCTTGTCTTATGAAAAATGAGCTAGAATTTGTAGTTTTTCCAGGTGTCTCCCATTTTGACTGTAGTGTTGTGTCGCGTGTGGATGAGGGCGCACACTTCAATATTTATCTCCGGTAATGAACATACTATTCTCCGTCTTAAATTTGATTGTTTATTTACATATTAGGGTACCTGAGGATTGTTAAAGAAATGTTGTTTGATTTGTTGAACGAAGTTTATTGGTAACTTTTGGGATTCATTTGTATGCATTTTGAACGAGGGAAACAGGTAGATTACTGAATCAAGCTCGCCAACTAAACATACTTTTTGGGGATATAAAGAAGGACTTTATCGAACAAAACGACCATTTGATGTGTAGCTAGGATCCTTGGGATGGCTTAAAAGGTAAGTGACACCTCTGCTTGTTTGGAAAATGTTTGTAATGCTTTTGTATGCGGGGGGCTGTCCTCGGATAATCGCATGGTATGCTTTCGCCGTAAAGCCTTTTTGAAATCTGACAAAGTGGCTGGATTAACAACAAGTTAATCTTTTAAACTATGTATTTTCATGAATGTTTAATATTACAATTTTGTATTTTGAATTTGGTGCGCTCCGATTTCACCAGATGTTGTCAAATTTGATCCCGTTAACCTCTCTGGGATTGTTCGGGACGCTAGCGTCCCACCTCGCCAACAGCCAGTGAAATTGTAGGGTGCCAAATTCAAAACAACAGAAATCTGCAAAAGTACAATATGCAATCATCTGAGAACAGCGTTCAGCCACAAAAGCAAGCCATACAGTTACTCGCCAAATTGTGGAGTCAACAAAAGTCATAAATAGCATTATAAATCTTCACTTACCTTTGCTGATCTTCATCGGAATGCACTCCCAGGACTCCCACTTCCAGAAGAAATGTTTGTTTTGTTCAATTACATCCATATTTATGTCCAAATACCCCTATTTTGTTTGTGCGTTTAGTTCACTATTCCAAAGGCACAATGCGCGAGCGCAAAATCCAGACGAAACGTCAAAAGAGTTCCATTACAGTTTGTAGAAACATGTCAAATGATGTTTTATAATGAATCTTCAATAATATTCCAACAGGACAATAGCGTCTTCATTACAGAGGAATAAGAAGGAACTGCGCACCCGCGTGACTGCGCAGTAAACAACTGATTGGCCTCAGCCTAGTCCACTTGTTGAAACAGCTCTCATTCGACACCCTTCCACAATAGAAGCCTCAAACAACTTTCTGAAGACTGTTGACATCTGCTGGAAGCCTTGGGAAGTGCAATCTGGCCCCACAGCCATAGCAGAGTGGATAGGCAATCACAAAAAAAGTATTTAGTCAGCCACCAATTGCGCAAGTTCTCCCACTTAAAAAGATGAGAGAGGCCTGTAATTATTTACTTATTTTCCACCATAATTTGCAAATAAATTCATAAAAAAATCCTACAATGTGATTTTCTGGTTTATTTTTCTCATTTTGTCTGTCATAGTTGAAGTGTACCTATGATGATAATTACAGGCCTCTCTAATCTTTTTAAGTCGGAGAACTTGCACAATTGGTGGCTGACTAAATACTTTTCTGCCCCACTGTAAATGAAACTACAAACCTCAGATTTCCCACTTCCTGGTTGGATTTGTCTCAGGTTTTCAAACTGCCATATGAGTTATGTTATACTAAAAGACATAATTCAAACAGTTGTAGAAACTTCAGAGTGTTTTCTATCCAACACTACTAATAATATGCATATATTAGCATCTGGGACAGAGTAGCAGGCAGTTTACTCTGGGCACCTTATTCATCCAAGCTACTCAATACTGCCCCCCTGTCACCAAGAAGTTAATGGGATTTCCATGCTAAGAGTTAAGGACTTAAGTGCAGTTAGTACTGTAAGTCCAAGTCTATTACTATCTTGACTGTATAAATCAAGATGTTATCAACAGAACTAACGTTCCCTTTTTCAATCTCCTCTAATCATTCGGAGACTCAATTCAATTTCTGCTTTTTTCACTCAGTTCTGTTCTTTTCACTCTCTCAGTTCCCCATCAGGGGAATCCCTCAGAGACGAGGATGAGTGAAACAAAGCCCCTGTATTCTTAGTCATGCCTAAATGAGAAGTGTGGTTAGCAAAGTTATGCTCTAAACCCTTATTGTTTCCTCCGTTCCCTAAATTTCTATCTTTTATCCTTCCTCCTGAAGTGTGCACTCGTATACTCACCATGTATCTAGGCATAGAGCCTATCCACACAATCAGAAACTCCCTATTCTACTTGCATGGCTAAAAGTTTCAAAAGGATGGAGTGGTGTAAGAAATATGGTGGGAACTCTCCCTAGCACATGCTCACGCCAATAGAATGCTTTGATCGTTGAGGGGGTTTGAACAAGAGGGAACTTTAGGGAGAAGGGTGAAATTGGACTTGGGTTTATGTAGTATGTTATTTTATCCTTTACAGAATATCTTCCACGGCGCGATGTCATTGGATCAGCTCTACCTCGCTCGACCTTTGCCCTCCCTTTCAGACTACCGTCCACCAAAGGACTTTACCTGTGTGGCAGCGGCTACCATCCAGGTTTGTAATTGGTCGTAAATGGTTTATTGGCGTTTTATCCGGTGCCAGCTCCAAGTCATCCTTGTGTGTGTGTGTGTGTGTGTGTGTGTGTGTGTGTGTGTGTGTGTGTGTGTGTGTGTGTGTGTGTGTGTGTGTGTGTGTGTGTTCTACACTTGGCACCATATTGTTGGACGTGTACAGTAATATCACTTTTGGAGCTTTGGACATTGTAAGAGACAATTCTTTAAAGCTACAATATGTACCTTTTTGGGCAACCCATCTACATTCACATAGAAATGTAAGTTATAGATCTGTCATTCTCATTGAAAGAAAGTCTAAGGAGTGGTATATATGTTCTATGTGTGCTATTTCTATGCTTCCCATACTTAAGTTTTGTTTTGTGTCTTTTACTTTCGGTTTTGTACACAAACAGCTGAAAATATAATATTTTTGGTTATTGAAAATATATTTCACAGCGTTTTAGATGGTACAAAGATTGCTTGCTTTGTCACATAAATAGAAATTAGGCAAACTATTAGAAATTTAGCATCCAGGAAATGGTGGAGCGATTCCAATATACGGCACCTTTAAGATAAGAGATTGGATTAATGGGGAGATGTAATTGCTGTTAGTGCAGCTGCTCTCATATGCAACACACATATATAGAATTACTAGAATGGACACAGTTCTGTGTACTCTGTGACAGGAGAAAAGGCTTGAGTGAGTGTGTGTTCTCAGATGTGTGTGTTCCATTCTCAAGTAGGTGAATGAATGCACAGTATGTAGATGTAGAGTATATGCTTATAGGTTATGTCGATATAGGACATGTTTTACTGGGGATATAGATACTTTTGTACCTGTTTCCTCCAGCATCTTCACAAGCTCCTTTGCTGTTGTTCTGGGATTTATTTGCACTTTTCGCACCAAAGTACATTCATCTCTAGGAGACAGAACGTGTCTCCTTCCTGAGTGGTATGACGGCTGCGTGGTCCCATGGTGTTTATACTTGCATACTGTTGTTTGTACAGATGAACGTGGTACCTTCAGGCGTTTGGAAAGGCGTGTGTGTGTGTTCCTCCTCAGGTGGTGGAGTGATGGGTTCTCTGGGGTGGAATGCTGCTCTGGCTGCCATAACTGACCTGAAACGTGGCTGAAACCTTACCAACCCACTCTGATTGGAGGGAGTGATGGAGAAATAGGGAGGTGGTCCATGCCAATGCCTCAACACTAAATTCCCAGCTGTAGGTGCTTTATAGCTCGCTTCACCGTTTGGGCGGAGTTTGCGCTTTAGGATAAGGATAATAACTAATGATGTACAAAATATGCCCACCCGGTAACCATGCTGAGCTAAAACAAACACTCTCACTGATGTCTCTTTCTAGAGGAATGATCTCACATCCACATAGATCTCCATCCATTTGCATGGTACGGGGACACCATGACATGCATTTTATTGAACATTCAACTCATTCCGACTGATGACATTCCAAAGGGCTGCTAATTCAATTCTTAGCAAACTAGATTTGTAGAATAGAACATTATAAGGGTATGACATTTTAGGAAAGACCCAGATGCAGACAGTGTTGAAGTAACAAAAGTGTATTACTAGAACAGGGTGCAGGCAAAACAACAGGTCAGGGGCAGGCAGAGGTCAATAATCCAGTGTGATGTGACAAGGTACAGAATAGCAGGCAGGCTCAGGGCAGGCAGAATGGTCAAAACTGGGGAAACTAGAAAACAGGAAATAGAAACAGACAGGAGCAAGGGGAAAACCGCTGGTAGGCTTGACGAACAAAACAATCTGGCAATAAACAGAGAACACAGGTTTAAATACACTGGGGATAATGGGGAAGATGGGCGACACCTGAATGGGGGTGGAGACAAGCACAAAGACAGGTGAAACAGATCAGGGTGTGACGACGGGGTTGAATTCTGGAATAGAACACTATAAGGAGTCGAATTCTGGAATAGAACATTATAAGGAGTTGAATTCTGGAATAGAACACTATAAGGAGTTGAAATCTGGAATAGAACACTATGAGGAGTTGAATTCTGGAATAGAACAAAAATGACTGAACAAAAGCTCAAACTCAAAAGCTCTCAGCCTAATTATAATGGTAGAAAAGACTGCACTCTCTGAGTGACACGCATATGCACACACACACACCCACCCACCCACACACACACACACACACACACACACACACACACACACACACACATGCTAAAGCTGTGTGGTATGGACAGAAATTCATATCGCAATATTTTGTCTGAATTGATGTGATAATGATAAATAGAATGATATGTTTATAACATTAATGTGCACCACAGTTTTTTTTTAATCATCCTTTAAACTACTGCTACTAGTTTGATGGTTGTAGCCATCAATTGTCCCCAGTAACAATCACCCATATTAGCTAACTTTTTCATTTCAAATTTCACATTTCGCTAGCACAGGCTATTTATCGTAATGAACGATATCAGCAAAATGTCTGTGATAAGTGATCAGTATGGTCGGTGTCGATCATTTTTGATTTATCGTCCCAGCTGTAACACACACACACGATTAATCTGCTGCAAATGTTAAACATTGACATTTAAACATGTGGTCTAAAGCACTGCATTTCAGTGCTAGAGGTGTCACTACAGACACCCTGGTTCAAATCCAGGCTGTATCACAACCGGCTGTGATTGGGATTCCCATATGGCAGCGCACTATTGGCCCAGTGTTGTCTGGGTTTGGCTGGTGTAGGCTGTCATTGTAAATAATAGTTTGTTCTTAACTGAGTTAAATAAATAAAATTGTGAATGAATATACTTTGAACAATCCTTTGTAATGTGAATAAAACTCCACCTCTATTGTTCACAAATGTTGTAAAAAATATATTTTATGAACTTTGAACCAAATGTCTAAATTGTAAAAATGCAGCTGAAATGACAGTCTTGTCTGTCGGTTTTTCTGTGAAGATGTCAATATTAATATTTTGGTCCAAATTAAAACATCTTAAACTGAAAGGCTACTGTGAAAACATTAGGTGAGGTTTGGGAATCCCACTGGTCCATGTAAATTAGGTTGTAACTATCAGGGGTTGAGAGTATCGTACACTAAATAGTGGCCACCACCCTTTTATTTAAAAAAATAACATTCTATAGTATCTATTGAAAGCGAAATCATTTCCATGGAAATTTGGGATGTTATATCAATTGATGCTGAATTGTCATGTAGAACGTTCATTCAAATTATGCGAACTGATGTGGCTCATGGAATGGAATGTATAGGCCTATTTGTTGTAATGTCAGTAGAGTTAACGCAAAACATTACAGCACAGATTGAAGGGAACATACGTACACTTCTAGATTATATTTATATGTGAAAACGAATATAAATTTTGGATTTAGTCGTGAACTGCCTCTTTAAGACGTGGGCATTGGGTGGTACCTCCAACGAACCAAATATGCCGACTCATGACGCCCAGGAAGCCCTGACCAAACCTCCCAAATTCCCGCAGATCTGAGACAGCTAAGGTCCCCCATGTTATAAGCGTTTTTTACTTTGTAACAATGTGTGTGGTTTTGTTAACGGGTATTTGAGTCGATAATGCTGAATGGTCGGTGTCATGCGGTTCACATGGGATATTTACAGGCTGTTGGGGCTTGGGAGCGGTAAGAAATCTCCACTTTTTTACAACTCTTTTCGAACTTTCCTCTCAACTCTTTAACAGTTAGTCGGCAAAAGAAAAGTTGATTTGTCCTTTGAACTAGGATTACAAAACATTTCAAGGGATTGTTTGGAGTTACACTGATATAATAACGAATCTGCAATAACATACTTCGGCGCTTTTGTTGCTTGTTTATGATTAGAAGTTAAAATACATTCAAACAAGTGGCTACGCTTGCCACTCTCCCGCTAGCTTTTTCGACGCTACATTGGTACATTATAAAATGTAACGATTGCTACACGAATTTACGTCTGAGTGTTCATGGTGTGGATTGTTTAATGGCCCACAAAAATAGTTGTAACGTGTCAACTATATTTCATTAAAGTATTTCGGTCTTAACTGAGAACAGCACAGGGATTTTGCACATTTGCATATCTTACTGAATGAAGGAATCTGAATGCATACCTATGACGGCTTGGCTATTAGAGTAACACTTCCTCTCATCGCCTCGTCCAAAAACACTTTAATGAAGCACAACTGATAAGAATTGCTCAATCGATAACATGGCATAGCCTTGCTCTCCAGAACCCAATGCATTAAAGCTGCAATGTGTAGCAACCAGACAAAATTCACATAGAAGTGTTATAGACATGTCATTCTCATTGAAAGCAAGTCTAAGAAGCGGTAGAACTGTTCTTTGTCAAATCAAATTGTAATAGTCACATGCGCCGAAAAAGGCCTTACAGTGAAATGCTTACTTACGAGCCCCTAACCAACAATGAAGTAAACAAAAATATGTAGAATAATAAATAAAGTAACAAGTTATTAAAGAACAGCAGTAAAATAACAATGGCGAGACTATATACAGGGGGGTACTGGTACAGAGTCAATGTGCAGGGGCACCAGTTAGTTGAGGTAATATGTACTAGAGGTCGACTGATTATGATTTTTCAATGCAGATACCGATCATTGTAGGACCCCCAAAAAACCGATACCGATTAATCGGCCAATTTTTTTTTTTTTACATGTATATATTTGTAATAATGACAATTACAACAATACTGAATGAACAATGAACACTTTTTATTTGAACTAAATATAATACATCAATAAAATCAATTTAGTCTCAAATAAATAATGAAACATGTTCAATTTGGTTTAAAAAATGCAAAAACACAGTGTTGGAGAAGAAAGTAAAAGTGCAATATGTGCCATGTAAAAAAGCTACCGTTTAAGTTCCTTGCTCAGAACATGAGAACATACAGTATGAAAGCTGGTGGTTCCTTTTAACATGAGTCTTCAATATTCCCAGGTAAGAAGTTTTAGGTTGTAGTTATTATAGTACTATTTTTCCTCTATACCATTTGTATTTCATATACCTTTGACTATTGGATGTTCTTATAGGTACTTCAGTATTGACAGCCTAATCTCGGGAGTTGATAGGCTTGAAGTCCTAAACAGCCTACCACCACTCACTCAGACTGCTCTATCAAATCATAGACTTAATTATAATATAATAACACACAGAAATACGAGCCTTTGGTCATTAATATGGTCAAATCCGAAACTATCATTTAGAAAACAAAACGTTTATTCTTTCAGTGAAATACGGAACCGTTCCGTATTTTATCTAACGGGTGGCATCCCTAAGTTTAAATATTGCTGTTACATTACACAAACTTCAATGTATAATGTATAATTATGTAAAATTCTGGCAAACTAGTTTGCAACGCACCAGGTGGTCCAAACTGTTGCATATACCCTGACTCTGCGTGCAATGAACGCAAGAGAAGTGACACAATTTCCCTAGTTTAATATTGCCTACTAACATTCATTTCTTAACTAAATATGCAGGTTTTAAAAAATATACTTCTGTGTATTGATTTTAAGAAAGGCTATCTAAATGATAGTTTCCGGATGTTTATGTTTAGGTACAGTCGTGGAATGATTGTGCAATTTTCACAAATGCGCTTTTGTTAAATCATCCCCTGTTTGGCGAAGTTGGCTGTCTTTGTTAGGAAGAAATAGTCTTCACACAGTTCGCAACGAGCCAGGCGGCCCAAACTGCTGCATATACCCTGCCTCTGTTGCACAGAATGTAAGAGCAGTGACTCAATTTCCCTAGTTAAAATAAATGTATGTTAGCAGGCAATATTAACTAAATATGCAGGTTTAAAAATATCTACTTGTGTATTGATTTTAAGAAAGGCGTTGATGTTTATGGTTGGGTACACATTGGTGCAACGACGGTGCTTTTTTCGCGAATCCGCTTGTTAAATCATCCATTTGGCGAAGTAGGCTGTGATTCAATGATGAATAAACAGGCACCGCAGGACAAGCTAGATAAACTAGTAATATCCTCAACCATGTGTAGTTAACTAGTGATTATGTTAAGATTGATTGTTTTTTATAAGATAAGTTTAATGCTAGCTAGCACCTTACCGTGGCTCCATCGGCCATGATCGGTGTCCAAAAATACAGATTATCGGCCATTCCGATTAATCGGTCGACCTCTAATATGTACATGTAGGTAGAGTTATGAAAGCGACTATGCGTAGATGATAACATCTATGCATAGTCACTATGTATTGCTATGCTTTCCGTTCTTAAGTTTCAATGTTGCATCTTTTATTTTCAGTGTTTGTACAGCAGCCTCAAACGTCTGAAACACCTGAATTTCCATAACCAAATTATTTTCATCAATGCTCGCAAAAAAATGCTCAAACGAGTTGTCTTTGGGCTGTGGTTTAATGTGCGTGTTCCTTTGGTGTGTCTGACTGATTTCATGTCAACTGTAATATGGTTACATTTTAAACTCTAACAATGTATTTGAGAGACAACAAGTGCTCATTGTGCAAATGTATTTATGCATTCAATAAACATTTGGAGACAATCTAGTTTACATGTTGTCAACAATCTAAGCCAACCCTGTCTGTTTTGTCCCATAGTGCACACACTTCGGTTGTTGCTAAACAACCAACCCGTCTGGAGAGAATTCAGTTTTGAATTTGAGGACTTCTCCCCTCCTGACTGACTCACCATCTCAAGATTTTCAGCTAATTAGGTTCAACATGTAGGCTAAAGACCTTGTATTTAGCCAACCTGACAGCAGCTAGCTAGCATAGCTTGGTGAAATGGTAGCTAGCTGCAGCTATATTTCTCTGTCAAATCAGTTATGGCAAGAATTAGTGTCTGTAATGTGGTAAATAAGACACACTTGCTACAAAAGTAGCTTGCAACTTAGTTTCAACATTTCATAACATCATGTAAGTAAATACATGTTATCGTGGAAACAAAATAAACTACTGCCAGTTGAATGCCCATGGTCTTCAGTCAGCTCACCTACACAATATTCTATAACTGGCAAGTTTTGTCTCTCCTTATGTCCACTGTTAGATCTTTCCCGGGAAACAAATCCTAGAACTAATCTCCCTACTGGTGCAGGCTACATGTTGACATTGAACATCACCCAACTTGAGTGTAGATGCATCAACAAAAAAATCTAAGGATGTGTTTGTGTTACAAAGACGAAACATTTTCTGCTGTAAATATCATATTGTTGTGCTTATATAGACTGTATGTCTACACTTTACCTAACAAATAAAATCAGTTGTGTTTAGAGCATAACTTCAGCTCTCTAACCAGAACTAGAATGGCATTTCTATGGTCTATTTGCCCAAATCTAAGGATTATTTGACTATCTAACATACTGACATGCACACCTCTCTGGGTGAGGTTCTGTCTTCAAGTCGCCATTGAGTGATACATCCCTTCCATCAGTGTAATGTATTACAGGTTATGGACAGGTGCAGTCAGGGGGCAGGAGGGGTGGAGTGTATGACACTCCATCCTGGATATGACAGAGTTTGTCTCATGGGTCCAGCAGGCAGAGTTCAATAACTACAGACAGATGTGAGATGCAGGAGGATGACACTCTTCTCATACTGAGTAACCTACAGTGTAATATGACAAAAATGCAATAGCTGAACTTATGTAGATATTCTAAACAGTGTTATGATAACAAAATGAAAACATGAAGCGGAGAACTCTTTGGTCCTTTAAAAACCTACTCTATGTAAAAGATTGTGTGCTAATAGCTTGGAAAATATATCAATGTGACTCTGGATGATAGCATAATGATGTTTGTTTGCAACATTAGGGCTGTTTTCCTAAAGAAGTTTAAACCACCTTGTGTTTTATTTCCTTGTCACAATACTAAATAATATCCTGATACTGGTATTGTCCCAGCCCTAATGGTTATGTCCTCCATTACTCTAAAACGGACTGGTGTCTCATTACCGTCTCCTTATCTGGTGATCTGTCATCATTTTTTGTCCTAGGAAATACACACTGTTTCTTGTTGGCACATTTTCAAATCAAATCAACTTTTATTTGTCACATGCGCCGACCTTACCATGAAATGCTTACTTAAAAACCCTTAAACGATGCAGTTCAAGAAATGGAGTCAAGAAAATATTTACTAAATAATTGAAAGTTTAAAAAATAAAAAATAATAATAAAAAATAAAAAGTAACACAAGAAATGTACATAACAATAACGAGGCTTTATACAGGGGGTACCGGTACCGAGACAATGTGTGGGGGTACAGGTTAGTCAAGGTAATTTGTAAAGTGACTGCATAGATAATAAACAGCCAGTAGCAGCAGTGTAAAAACAAATGGGGGGGGTCAATGTTAATAGTCCGGGTGGCCATTTGATCAGTTGTTCAGCAGTCTTGGGGGTAGAAGCTGTTCAGGATGCTTTTGGTCCTAGACTTGGTGCTCCTGTTTTGCTTACCATGCAGTAGCAGAGAGAACAGTCTGTGACTTGAGTGACTGGAGTCACTGACACATTTTTGGGCCTTCCTCTGACGCTGCCTAGTATATAGGTCCTGGATGTCAGGAAGCTTGGCCCCCGTGATGTACTGGGCTGTACGCCCAGTACATTACTGGGGCCAAGTCTAGGACCAAAAGGTGAGCATTTTTGGACGATAAACAAATGACTTGCTTGGACACAGTTTTATTTAGGAATTTTAGTTCCAACCGGACCAAATGGAAAGAATACAATGTAACCAATAGTCAAACTACGTGTGAAAACGCCATTACTGTAGCAGGTTTGCACAGATCCTTATGACTGTGTGCCTCCAGCCAACAAACTACACTTCCTCCCAGTTACATTTACACATGGGCAGTGGTAGAAAAAGTACCCAACTGTCATACTTGAGTAAAAGTAAAGATACCTTAACAGAAAATGACTCAAGTAAAAGTCAGTCACCCAGTAAAATTCTACTTGAGTAAAATGATTTGGTTTAAAATATACTTAAGTATCAAAAGTAAAAGTATAAATAATTAAAAATTCCTTATATTTAGCAAACCAGCCACATTTTTATTAGGGATAGCCAGGGGCACGCTCCAACATTCATACATCATTTACAAGTGAGTCTGCCAGATCAGAGGCAGTATGGATGAATTTGACTATTTTCCTGTCTTGCTAAGCATTCAAAATAGTACTTTTGGGTGTCAAGGAAAATCTGTCACCCATTGGATGGAAACCTAGTTGCAGTGTGTAAATGGTAATGCATTAGTGCAGAAAAGAAATAAATGGATTAAAATGTTGGAAATAAACAATTTAACTATGCAAAGGGTTGTGTGAATTAAAGAAATAGATGCTAGATGCCTGGCTCAAAAAGGGCCCCGTTGTGTTCAGGGATTTAAGCAAACACCTGGGCTATTATTTTAAGTTTTACAGTATTTTGTTTGTGGCCCATGTGGGAATCAAACCCACAACTGCCCCAACCAACCAAACAACCAAATTGCGGGAACCACATAACATTTTCGAAATGTTTAAACTTTCTACAAAGTTTCCCTCAACATTTTTTGTTGACAATTTTCTTTCTCTTGTAGATTTCAGAGATGAGTTACATAACATGATACACAGAGAGCACAGGAGGTTGGTGGCACCTTTACCAGGAGCCCCTCTTCCCCAGTTATGGCTGGTGTGGACCAGGTGGAATGGTATCAAACACATGGTTTCCATGCGTTTGATGCCATTTCATTCGCTCTGTTCTAGCCATTATTATGAGCCGTCCTCCCCTCAGCAGCCTCCATTGACAGAGACAAAATAATTTTCCCCTTCTCATTTGTGCTAAATACTGACATGCTGTCCCTCTCTTCTTTTTGATCACTAACTTTACTCTCGCTCTAAATTCGCAACAACTTGTTGGGTAGCCCGTGTGGCACAGTGCTCTAAGGCACTGCATCTCAGTGCTGGAGGCGTCACAACAGACCCTGGTTCGGTTCCAAGTTGTATCACAACTGGCCATGATTGGGAGTCCTATAGGGCGGCGCACAATTGGCCCAGTGTCGTCTGGGTTAGGGTTTGGCTGGGGTAGGCCGTCATTGTAAATAAGAATTTGTTCTTAACTGACTTGCCTAGTTCAATAAAGGTTCAATGTCAAAGCTGTGATTACAAAGTAGCTCTTTGAATCCCCTGGTTTCTGATCTCTTTGTCTAGGCCTGATTCCAGTTGCAGAAAGTGTAGCTTGCAGCCCTGTTCCCCTTTTTTGGTATTTGTATTTTTTTCTTTGTAACTTGATGACGTGGTTATTACGTAGGTAGGTACAGTACATTGTTTATTTTATTTTATTAGGATCCCCATTAGCCGACTTCAATAGCAACAGCTAGTTTTTCTGAGGTCCGACGCAAAACGGAAAAGACAGAGACAAGACTTTACAATTTACATAGGATAAAGTAATACGACTCTAAGCTGCAGCTCAATACTACTTGTCAAACATAGAGAACTGATAATATTGGTTGTTGGGGTGGGGATCCATGGGTGGCTTTTCACCATTTTTCTTTGGAATCCTCATGTCTTGCTCATTGTTAGATTTATTTATTTTTGGTCCAAATTGGATGTTATTTACCCTATTTATTTTATATGAATCCAATCATTTAAAATGGCCAATTTGGGAGAAATCAATTAGCTTAATTTCTCAGAGATCAAATTATATTTCAACAAAATGTTGTAGGAATGCTAATCTAATCTTTTTCTAACTACAGACATGATTCCCGAACAATCTTGAGATGGTGGCAGTCAATCCTCTTTCTGGTGCTTTTTTGTGGAGGAACGACCCAACAATCTCTCATGGTAGAATTTTGCGCTTTCTCACACACCTGTGATCTGAGATGTTAGATGATTTCAGTCATGCAAATGTCTAGCAGGTACCATTATAGAGTATGATGAGTCCAAAATGAGTGCTGGGGTTGTTAGTGCTAGGCTGGAACGAAAGCCTGCATACAGTAGGCATAGCTCTCCAGGACAGGGCAGAGTCGGAGAGCTCCGATTTGGGTAGTGAGTGAATAGCGATGACGAGGGAGGCTGAGTATCGTATTTAGCTAGATGGTGTAGCTAGCCTCCCATAGTTTGGGATGATATACTGTATATTTTACATTCTTGTGTCAGCAAAATCCCCTTTCAGCACCACTAATTTCCAACAAGAGGTAAACACTGGATCTTTTGTTGCTATTGGCATCAGATCTGGATAATTTGTTGGACAGAGAACATTCCTTTATGATAGGGATTGAAGGAACAGTATGATTTAGCAGGTAATGGGTACTCAGACGGTGCAGTAAGAACATGCGTATCCTGCCATTTAAGTAGCAGGCCGGACACTGACATAAAATTAGGACTGGGTGGAGTTTTTACCATATTTCCTAGTGTTTAGTCTATGTCTATCCTGTCCTCTCAGATCTCAGGGTTTCTGGATGGGACCAGATGCTGAGATTTACTCCATCCCTATATGGTCTGGTGGTGAGTCACAGATGGATAGTTAGTCACCGTTGGTGTTTGTATGTGTGCGCGTGGGAACTACTGCAAGAAATGCTACAGATCTTCCACACTGAGGAGATGGAAATTTCAACAGTGTACAGGTCTATGTATAGATGTCAATCCAGTGTTTTATCTAAACATCCCTCCCCCCTCTTCACTTTCCATTTTGGAAACATTTTGCTACATTGTGCCCTATTGAACATGCCCACTGTATCTGTATCTGTATCCCATTACCTGTATATTTGTCCTGGTGTCTTCCAGGGTGAATGAACTGACACAGTGGCCCTGACTTGACCCCTAGCAGCCCAATAGGAAATCAGCATACTGTCATGTGAGGGGAACTTATGACATCAGCCACTGTAGTATTATATTCATCAATGGACTTGTACCCCACTGACATCATGGCCATTTAGATTACAGGAACAGCTTTCTGAAGAAGAAAAAGAAAGAAAAGATATATACCTTTGACTACTTTTCACTGAGCTCCTTTTGAGGTTAGAAGACCATAACGATATACATGTATCATATAACTATCCCTTTAAATGTCTTCCCTTCTCCCCTAAGAAGTTTGAACTCGGCTCAGGGAAGGGACTCTGCGGGCCCTAGTCATGAGGCTGTGACATCACAGGTCAGCCAGCTCCCCAGACCTTCCCTGCCCTCCCAGAACATATTGTTGGATGACTTTGTCCCTGTTCAGCCATTTGAAGTCATTTAGAAAAGATGGCAGTGTTTTGATAAGGCCGTAGCCCAGAGCAGGGATCATCAACTAGATTCAGATCGCTCAATGTGTTTTTTTTCTCTTTTTCTTGAGCTGATGGTCAGGGGGCCGGAACATACAGTAATTACAAATCATTTGTAAAATGCAAATTACGGCAAGAAGCACAAACAGATATAGCATTTGACTAAAACATAATAATTTCAAACTTGCTGACATTTGTATACAGTCAAATATCTCTTATGCGTGGGAATACATTCTAACAGATTTCCTCAATTAAATTTCCAGCCAAGCAAAACGCCAGCACTAATTTATGCCTCTAGTACAGAGACCAATACATACAACTTTGATGTGTGTTGGTTTGATCTTAGCAGATGTTCTATATATGGATACCAACCGTCCCCACCCGCCTTCTTCTCATCTCTGTGTTTACACTGAGATCTCAGGATCTGCATCATCATTAAACTCACATTCACCCTGTCCCACCATTTACTAGGCTCACACAAACTCTGTTGGGGGTTTAGGCTGGGTTTCTGAATAAGCACTTTGTGACATCTGCTGATGTAAAAATGGCTTGTATTTATTGATTTGTTTCTACAGAACTCCCACACCTGTGCTTACACATGTTTCACTTAGAGGCTACCCTTAGACACAGATCTAGAAAACGGTTATTTTTTTAATGTATATATTATATTATTTATTTATTTGTGTGTATATATATATATACACACACACACACACACACACACACACAGTGGGGCAAAAAGGTATTTAGTCAGCCACCAATTGTGCAAGTTCTCCCACTTAAAAAGATGAGAGAGGCCTGTAATTTTCATCATAGGTACACTTCAACTATGACAGACAAAATTAGGAAAATAAATCCAGAAAATCACATTGTAGGATTTATAATTAATTTATTTGCAAATAATGGTGGAAAATAAGTATTTGGTCAATAACAAAGGTTTATCTCAATTATATACCCATTGTTGGCAATGACAGAGGTCAAAGGTTTTCTCACACTGTTGCTGCTATTTTGGCCCATTCCTCCATGCAGATCTCTTCTAGAGCAGTGATGTTTTGGGGCTGTTACTGTGCAACATGGACTTTCAACTCCCTCCAAAGATTTTCTCTGTGGTTGAGATCTGGAGACTGGCTAGGTCACTCCAGGACATTAAAATGCTTCTTATGAAGCCACTCCTTCGTTGCCCTGGCGGTGTGTTTGGGATCATTGTCATGCTGAAAGACCCAGTCACGTTTCATCTTCAGTGCCCTTGCTGATGGAAGGAGGTTTTCACTCAACATCTCACGATACATGGCCCCATTCATTCTTTCCTTTACACGGATCAGTCGTCCTGGTCCCTTTGCAGAAAAACAGCCACAGAGCATGATGTTTCCACCCCCATGCTTCACAGTAGGTATGGTGTTCTTTGGATGCAACTCAGCATTCTTTGTCCTCCAAACACGACGAGTTGAGTTTTTACCAAAAAGTTATATTTTGGTTTCATCTGACCATATGATATTCTCCCAATCTTCTTCTGGATCATCCAAATGCTCTCTACCAAACTTCAGATGGGCCTGGACATGTACTGGCTTAAGCAGGGGGACACGTCTGGCACTGCAGGATTTGAGTCCCTGGTGGCGTAGTGTGTTACTGATGGTAGGCTTTGTTACTTTGGTCCCAGCTCTCTGCAGATCATTCACTAGGTCCCCCCGTGTGGTTCTGGGATTTTTGCTCACCGTTCTTGTGATCATTTTAACCCCACAGGGTGAGATCTTGCGTGGAGCCCCAGATCGAGGGAGATTATCAGTGGTCTTGTATGTCTTCCATTTTCTAATAATTGCTCCCACAGTTGATTTCTTCAAATCAAGCTGCTTACCTATTGCAGATTCAGTCTTCCCAGCCTGGTGCAGGTCTACAATTTTGTTTCTGGTGTCCTTTGACAGCTCTTTGGTCTTGGCCATAGTGGAGTTTGGAGTGTGACTGTTTGAGGTTGTGGACAGGTGTCTTTTATACTGATAACAAGTTCAAACAGGTGCCATTAATACAGGTAATGAGTGGAGGACAGAGGAGCCTCTTAAAGAAGAAGTTACAGGTCTGTGAGAGCCAGAAATCTTGCTTGTTTGTAGGTGACCAAATACTTATTTTCCACCATAATTTGCAAATAAATTCATAAAAAATCCTACAATGTGATTTTCTGGATTTTTTTTCTCATTTTGTCTGTCATAGTTGAAGTGTAGCTATGATGAAAATTACAGGCCTCATCTTTTTAAGTGGGAGAACTTGCACAATTGGTGGCTGACTAAATACTTTTTTGCCCCACTGTATATACGTAATCATGACAATTACAACAATACTGAATGAAAAATGAATACTTTTTTATTTTAACTTCATATAATACATAAATAAAATAAATGTAGTCTCAAATAAATAATGAAGCATTTTCAATTTGGTTTAAATAATGCAAAAACACTGTGTTGGAGAAGAAATTAAAAGTGCAATATGTGCCATGTAAAAAAGCTAATGTTTCAGTTCCTTGCTCAGATCATGAGAACATTTGAAAGCTGGTGGTTCCTTTTAACATGAGTCTTCAATATTCCCAGGTAAGAAGTTTTAGGTTGTAGTTATTATAGTACTATTTCTCTCTATATCATTTGTCTTTCATATACTTTGACTATTGGATGTTCTTATAGGCACTATAGTATTGGCAGCCTAATCTCGGGAGTTGATAGGCTTGAAGTCCTAAACAGCGCTGTGCTTCAAGCAATGCAAAAAGCTGCTGGCAATCGGAAGAAAGTGCGGTTTGAATGAATGCTTACGAGCCTGCTGCTGCCTACCACCGCTTAGACTGCTCAATCAAATATCAAATCATAGACTTAATTATCAAAAAAAGAATCACACAGAGGTCATTAATATGGTCAAATCCGGAAACTCATTTTGAAAACAAAACATTTATTCTTTCAATGAAAAACGGAACCGTCTAAATATTGCTGTTACATTGCACAACCTTCAATGTTATGTCATAATTATGTCAAATTCTGGCAAATTAATTATGGTCTTTGTTAACCAGAAGGGGACTAGGGTTCCAAACAAACCATACAACTCTATGCACAATGACTCCTTTTAACAATGTACATAGACATTTTTACAGAAACACACTTACTGGAAGAACTGTGCAGATGCAAACTTTGGTAACAGAATTTCTGTAAAATCCCTCAAAAAATTTAAAAACTCTGTTAAATATCTGCTCTGAATTAAGATGCAACGATGTCAGCCAAAACAATGGGGTGTCATCTATGACACCACACCTTGACATTGAAAAAATCTATTTGCTTTATTGAGTAAGTGAAGTGGATTTACACCCGGTAACGGAATTTCATCATGGCTCCCTGATCTGCACAACATAGAAATGCATAATTATGGATATGAATGTCATTCTCTTCATGGTGATGTATCCTAAATAGGTACACTAAAGTATACATATGAAATATCTTCCTTTGCATATCTGGGTATTATTCTACACACTGGCTATTATTTTAATGAGCTCTGCTCTCAAACTAGACCACATGTTGTTGTTCCTGACCAAATCTGAAACAATCATAGATGTCAATGTTTCACAAGTTTGAACATCAAAGTACAGCACAGTAGAGATCAGTACAGTTGAGCACAGTACAGTACACTTCAGCACAGTAAAGTATAGTACAGTACATTATAGTGTTCTCAACTTGTGTGCCCTACTGTGTACTGTGCTGAACTGTACTGTGCTGAACTAATACTCTGTTCTACTGTGCTGTCCAAACTTGTGAACCCAACTGTGGTTTGACTTCTATGATTTCCCAATGTAGCCAATTCAATTGCAGAATTCCGTTACTGATTTTGGTGATTTTAAAAGTAACTTTTTTTAAATCACTATCATAACTCTGCATTGTTGATGAAGGACCCATAACTATTTCACAGCACCTGTTGTTTATGAAGCATGTGACAAATACATTTTATTTGACTTAATAATTTATAACGAAAATGTATATCAGTAAAAACACTAACTAATTGATAGGTCTACCTTTACTTGTTACTTCTGTTAACTTTCATTATTGTCCCTCATGAGGGAGAGAAATTAGAACATATCTTAAAGATGAGTGGGATTTTTGTAACGGAATTTCAAGGCACAAGCCAATGTATCTAAAACTTACACAAGGCAGAATAAAATGATCCAAAGCTAAAAATACAGTTCCTATAGAAAGTCTACACTCCCTTTCAAAATGTTCACCTTTTGTTGCCTTATAGCCTGGAATTAAAATACAAAATACACTGCTCCAAAAAATAAAGGGAACACTTAAACAACACAATGTAACTCCAAGTCAATCACACTTCTGTGAAATCAAACTGTCCACTTAGGAAGCAACACTGATTGACAATACATTTCACATGCTGTTGTGCAAATGGAATAGAAAACAGGTGGAAATTATAGGCAATTAGCAAGACACCCCCAATAAAGGAGTGGTTCTGCAGGGGGTGATCACAGACCACTTCTCAGTTCCTATGCTTCCTGGCTGATGTTTTGGTCACTTTTGAATGCTGGAGGTGCTTTCACTCTAGTGGTAGCATGAGACGGAGTCTACAACCCACACAAGTGGCTCAGGTAGTGCAGCTCATCCAGGATGGAACATCAATGCGATCTGTGGCCAGAAGGTTTGCTGTGTCTGTCAGCGTAGTGTCCAGAGCATGGAGGCGCTACCAGGAGACAGGCCAGTACATCAGGAGATGTGGAGGAGGCCGTAGGAGGGCAACAACCCAGCAGCAGGACCGCTACCTCTGCCTTTGTGCAAGGAGGAGCAGGAGGAGCACTGCCAGATGACCTCCAGCAGGCCACAAATGTGCATGTGTCTGCTCAAACGGTCAGAAACAGACTCCATGAGGGTGGTATGAGGGCCCGACGTCCACAGGCGGGGGTTGTGCTTACAGCCCAACACCGTGCAGGACGTTTTGGTATTTGCCAGAGAACACCAAGATTGGCAAATTCGCCACTGGTGCCCTGTGCTCTTCACAGATGAAAGCAGGTTCACACTGAGCACGTGAAAGACGTGACAGAGTCTGGAGACGCCATGGAGAACGTTATGCTGCCTGCAACATCCTCCAGCATGACCGGTTTGGCGGTGGGTCAGTCATGGTGTGGGGTGGCATTTCTTTGGGGGCCGCACAGCCCTCCATGTGCTCGCCAGAGGTAGCCTGACTGCCATTAGGTACCGAGATGAGATCCTCAGACACCTTGTGAGACCATATGCTGGTGCGGTTGGCCCTGGGTTCCTCCTAATGCAAGACAATGCTAGACCTCATGTGGCTGGAGTGTGTCAGCAGTTCCTGCAAGAGGAAGGCATTGATGCTATGGACTGGCCCGCCCGTTCCCCAGAGCTGAATCCAATTGAGCACATCTGGGACATCATGTCTCGCTCCATCCACCAACGCCACGTTGCACCACAGACTGTCCAGGAGTTGGCGGATGCTTTAGTCCAGTTCTGGGAGGAGATCCATCACGAGACCATCCGCCACCTCATTAGGAGCATGCCCAGGCGTTGTAGGGAGGTCATACAGGCACATGGAGGCCACACACACTACCGAGCCTCATTTTGACTTGTTTTAAGGACATTACATCAAAGTTGGATCAGCCTGTTGTGTGGTTTTCCACTTTAATTTTGAGTGTGACTCCAAATCCAGACCTCCATGGGTTGATACATTTGATTTCCATTGATTAATTTTTGTGTGATTTTGTTGTCAGCACATTCAACTATGTAAAGAAAAAAGTATTTAATAAGAACATTTCATTCAGATCTAGGATGTGTTATTTTAGTGTTCCCTTTATTTTTTTGAGCAGTGTACTTAACACCCTTTGATCTACACATCCTACCGCACAAGTGACATTTTTTTATGTATTCTTTTGAAAATCAATAAATGGAATAGCTTGGTTGCTTACTGTAAGCGTCCACCCACCTTGTAATAGCAATCCACCCACCTTGTAACAGAACCTACAGGAACTGCTGAATGAATCCTGAAATCACGTGAATCAATACAATTTAACACAGGTCGAGGCCAATAAACTTGGTGTGTGATTCTGAATGTGATTGGTTAGCCCTAACCAAAAGGACTCTGACTATGAGAAACAAGATTCTCTGTTCTGATGAAAGATTGAATTATTTGGCCTGAATGCCAAGCGTCACGTCTGGAGTGAACCTGGCTCCATCCCTACAGTGCATCATGGTGGTGGCAGCATCATGCTGTGGGGATTTGTTTTCAGCGGCAGGGACTGGGTGTCAGGATGAACAGAGCAAAGTACAGAGAGTTCCTGGATGAAAACCTGCTCTAGTGTGCTCAGGACCTCAGACTGGGGGTGAATGTTCACCGTCAAACAGGACAATGACCCTAAGCACACAGCAGAGACGACGCATGAGTGGCTTCGGAACAAGTTTCTGAATGTCCTTGAGTGGCCGAGCAAGACCCCCGGAATTGAACCCGATCGAACATCCTATTTTCAGGAGATACCTGAAAATAGCTGTGCTGCGACGCTCCCCATCCAACTTGACAGAGCTTGAAAGGGATATGCAGAGAAGAATGTTAGAAATTCCCCAAATACAGGAGTGTCAAGCTTGTAGCGGCATACCCAAGAAGACTTGAGGCTGTAATCGCTTCCAAAGGTCCTTTAACAAAGTACTGAGTAAAGGGTCTGAATATTTATGTATATTTCAGTTTAGTATTTTTTTTATACATTTGCCAAATGATGGAGTATTGTGTGTAGATTGATGGGGGAAAAAACAATTGAATCATTTTTAGAAAAAGGCTGTGGAAAAAGTCACGGTCTGAATACTTTCCGAATGTGCTGTATTTCTAGAGAAGTCACATGTACACCTCTTGACAGCTGTTTCACTTCTTTATTTTAAAAAAAATCCTCGTTTTGGTCCATCAGAATTCAGAGCTTGAAATGTAAAACACAGAAGATTGAATCCTGTCAGTGTAAGACACATGTCAAACTCATTCCACAGAGGGCAGAGTTTATTCGCTCCTCCCTTGGACTTGATTGATAATTATGGTCACTGGTTAGTAAGGAACTTCCCTCATCTAATTGTCTCGGTCTTAATTGACAGGATAAAAAACAAAAACCAGCAGACACTAGGCCCTCCATGGAATGAAATTGACACCCCTGTTTTAAGGCTTTGACCATAAACAATATTTAAAAAAAATATATTCTGTTCAGTCGTTAGACTTATGTGCGTGACAGACTGACTTGAATCCGATGTCAGCGAAGCCGTGACCTGGTTCAAGCCTGTATCGGACCACACAGTTCTGTTAATGTTAGCTAGGTTTCAACCAATTCTCTATTACAGACATTGATTGGCTTACCTCTTTGAGTATGCAACGTATGAATAGAACCCTGATGTACACATTAGGAACACCTACTCTTTCTGTGACATAGACTGACCACCTGAATCCAGGTGAAAGCTATGATCCTTTGTCACTTGTTAAATCCACTTCAATCAGTGTAGATAAAGGGGAGGAGACGGGTTAAAGAAGGACTTTTAAGCCTTGAGACAATTGAGACATGGATTATCTATGTGTTCCATTCAGAGGGAATGGGCAAGACAAAATATTGATGTGCATTTGAATGGGCTATGGTAGCAGGTGCTAGGCGCACAGGTTTGAGTGTGTCAACAACTGCAACGCTGCTGAGTTTTTCACGCTGAACAGTTTCCCGTGTGTATCAACAATGGTCCACCACCCAAAGGACATCCAGCCAACTTGAAACAACTGAGGAAAGGAAGCATTGGAGTCAACATGTGCCAGCATCCCTGTAGAATGCTTTCAACTCTTTGTAGTCCATGCCCTGATTAATTGAGGCTGTTCTGAGGGCAAATGGGGGTTCAACTCAATATTAGGTTGTTCCTAATGTTTTGTACACTCGTATGTTTTTGTTTTTTGCCCAGAAGCCCCCAGTGCCCAGGGCCAGGAGGAGATGGAGTGTGGCGCAGTGACCCCTGACCCCACCGATGACGTCACACTTTCTCAGGTAAGGTAATCATCTTCAAATCATATTTTTGGCAGGAATCTCCATACGAATGATTTTCCTGAAAATGTGACACTATCAATCAGAGGTAAGGACATGTTACACTGAAGGACAATGTATGTTTGACAGTGTTCGGAGCATTGTGGTCTTAAAGTTAAATGGCATGCTCTGGAACTTAGGCGGTGACTTTAACCTTCCGCTTTGTGCTGGATGTGCCAATGTGTAGTTCATACATGCATAATCTATGAGAGGAATTACTGTCTTACCTCAATTAGCCACGAATTCCCTAGTTTCAAAGCAACGCTTTTTCTGGGAGCTGTGCTGCACCATTTTCCCCTACATTTTCCCCCACGGCTACCAGCCTCCTAGCAATTTGACTTCTAAGCCAATGAGCTTCAGTCCCTCAGCATTTGAGTGACAGCCAACAAGTGTTGCGCACACACAGTAGAGGGAGAGCAATGATGTGGTACACATATCTGCACAAATGTGACATAGTAGGCAATTTTCGAGGACCCCTTACGGTTCGTGAGCACTACTTTCAGTAGAAAGTATACAGTAGTACCAAATAATGTCTTTAAGGAACAGGACATCAGTGGGGAGGACAGTCTGAGTGAGGAGGAGAAGGCCAAACGCAGAGTGGAGCGACGCAGAGCCAAGAGGAAGGTGAGCAACACGCGCACACACACACCTACTCCTCCTGAGCCATAGTGAACAACATAGTCATGTGTATTCCTGATGCGTGATGCTGTTTCTATGTTTCTCTCAGCGTCAACGGGAGCGCAAGAAGCTGGAGCAGGTGAAGATGCCTGAGAGCACCGAGCAGGTAAACTACAAACCAATATTACATGTCTTCTAAATTAATCTGAATCATATGACGATTAGCACCCTAATTTGCAGTAATCGAAAAAAGGAATGGTTGGTATAGAAATGAATGGTTGTTATAAAAAGGAATGGACAGTTGGCATTCCAGCTAGGTTATAATATGCTCTCTCTAACTGTGTGTGTTTACCAGGACGCTGAAGATGAGTATGATGATGGTGGTGAATCTGAGGAGGAGGAAGCAGAGGAGAGCGATTCTGAGCTTGAGGAGGAGGAGCAAGAAGAAGAAAAAGAGGATAGAGCAGCCATTCCTTGCTCCAAGGAGCCTCCCGCCCCATCCCCAGCCCCCTCGGGGACTAAAGGACCCCAGAAGACCACTGCACGACACTCTGAAGAGGTAGGGATAGATTGACTCCGTCTTGGCAATGGCTTAAGAGCCTGGTCCCAGGTCTGTTTATGCTGTCTGTGACAATGACTATAGGAATTGTAAAGAACTAAGGTGGAACCAGGCCAATTATGTAGTGTTGTTGAGTCAAGAAACAGTCTGGGAAGCTACCCAGGCTAGTTTAGGGGAGCCGTCTCTACTTGAGGAGTCTTAATACACACTGATGGGTACCTTTTAGTAAACTACTCTCTCTCTCACACATATGTCTTTATTTTTGTCTCTCTACTGTAGGAACCGGAGTGGGATGTGAGCAGTGCATTCTTTGCCAACGCTGCTAGCCACATCAGGCCAAAAGGCTGGACCAAACCTGGGCGCAAGTCCAAGGAGAATGAGGGCAGAACCAGAGAGGTAAGTGGACCGTGAGCTTTGGGATATCTACCTTGCTGGCTAGTTGCTATGGTAAGAGTGGTGCTAGCCAGGATATCTAGCTAGATGGGTGTTTTGTTGATGTCTGTCTGTAAGAGTTGTTGTGGCAACGATAGCTAGCTAGCTACTTAGAAGTTGTTGGGGTTAAAGATGTTTCTGTGGTAGGAGTGTTGATGATAGCTAGCTAGCTGTCTGCTGTGAGACTTAGGATATCTTGCCATCTAGATGTCACTTTGTTATAGAAGTGTTGTTGGGGCTAAGGATAGCTAGGTAGCTAGCTAGTTGGTGAAAGCTTGCTGTTTGATAGCTGTTATAGCAGTGTTGGTGATTACTTGCTATCTGCACTAAGAGTGTTGATGGCTAACTGTCTGCTCTGGTGGTAGTGTCAGGGCTAAGGATAGTGTGGTACAGTAACTATTAACTGTGGTAGGAGTGTTGGGGCTAAGGATAGCGAGGTACAGTAACTATTTACTGTGGTAGGAGTGTGGGGGCTAAGAATAGCGAGGTACAGTAACTATTTACTGTGGTAGGAGTGTGGGGGCTAAGGATAGCTAGGTACAGTAGCTGTTTACTGTGGTAGGAGTGTGGGGGCTAAGGATAGCTAGATACAGTAACTGTTTACTGTGGTAGGAGTATGGGGGCTAAAGATAGCGAGGTACAGTAACTATTTACTGTGGTAGGAGTGTGGGGGCTAAGGATAGCTAGGTACAGTAGCTGTTTACTGTGGTAGGAGTGAAGGGGCTAAGGATAGCTTGATACAGTAACTGTTTACTGTGGTAGGAGTGTGGGGGCTAAAGATAGCGAGGTACAGTAACTATTTACTGTGGTAGGAGTGTGGGGGCTAAGGATAGCTAGGTACAGTAGCTGTACAGTAGCTGTTTACTGTGGTAGCTATTTACTGTGGTAGGAGTGTGGGGGGCTAAGGATAGCTAGATACAGTAACTGTTTACTGTGGTAGGAGTATGGGGGCTAAAGATAGCGAGGTACAGTAACTATTTACTGTGGTAGGAGTGTGGGGGCTAAGGATAGTGAGGTACAGTAACTATTTACTGTGGTAGGAGTGTGGGGGCTAAGGATAGTGAGGTACAGTAACTATTTACTGTGGTAGGAGTGTGGGGGCTAAGGATAGTGAGGTACAGTAACTATTTACTGTGGTAGGAGTGTGGGGGCTAAGGATAGCTAGGTACAGTAACTGTTTACTGTGGTAGGAGTGTGGGGGCTAAAGATAGCGAGGTACAGTAACTATTTACTGTGGTAGGAGTGTGGGGGCTAAGGATAGTGAGGTACAGTAACTATTTACTGTGGTAGGAGTGTGGGGGCTAAGGATAGTGAGGTACAGTAACTATTTACTGTGGTAGGAGTGTTGGCAATAGGTTGCTGTCAGTAGTAGGAGTGTTGATGGCTAACTGTCTACTGTAATAGGGGAGACCAGGGGTAAATTGGACACCTTAGTCTAGAGTGCTGTGTTAAATTGTGCTCAGGAGCATTTTTTACATCTCAAAATGGTTAAAATAGGAACTAATTGATGTGATGATTGAAAGAAAATCTGTGTTTGCACCTTTTACTATCATTCTAAATTGCCACTTCTCTTTTTTGGATTGTCCTGTGGAACATTCCATGTGTCTGATGATGTATCATTTTCCAGTAAGAAAAGGTATTTTGGTTGGTATAGTTGACGAAAATATGCTGAACAAAAATATAAACGCAACAATTTAGTTTTTGTCATTAGTTTTCATCAGGGAAAAACAGGTAGTTGACTAATATTTTTCTTCATAGTTATTGTTGACAAAATTAACACTGCCCTGCAGCCTGTTATGTTCAATTGTAACATTTCACTTCCGCCACTCTCGGTTGAATTGTAAACGACTGGTATGTCCAAGAAACGCAGTTGTTGTGTAATGGTAGCTGAGACATACAGTACCAGTCAAAAGTTTGGACACACCTACTCATTCAAGGCTTTTAGTTTATTTTTACCATTTTCTACATTGTAGAATAATAGTGAAGACATCAAAACTATAAAATAACACACATGGAATCATGAAGTAACCAAAAAAATATTTCATATTTGAGATTTTTCAAAGTAGCCACCCTTTGCCTTGATGACAGCTTTGCACACTTGGCATTCTCTCCACAAGCTTTACCTGGAATGCTTTTCCAACAGTCTGAAGGAGTTTCGGTTTCAGTATTTCACTGAAAGAATAAAAGTTTTGTTTTTGAAATTATAGTTTCCGGATTCGACCATATTAATGACCAAAGGCTCATATTTCTGTGTGTCATTATGTTACAATTAAGTCTATGATTTGATAGAGCATTCTGACTCAGTGATGGTAGGCAGCAGCAGGCTCGTAAGCATTCATTCAAACAGCACTTTACTGCGTTTACCAGCAGCACTTCCCTGTGCTTCAAGCATTGCGCTGTTTATGACTTCAAGCCTATCAACTCCCGAGATTAGGTTGGTTTAACCTATGTGAAATGGCTAGCTAGTTAGCAGGGTGCGCGCTAATAACGGTTCAATCGGTGACGTCACTCGCTCTGAGACTTGGAGTAGTTGTTGCCTTTGCTCTGCAAGGGTCGCAGCTTTTGTGGAGCGATGGGTAACGGTGCTTCGAGGGTGGCTGTTGTCGATGTGTTCCTGGTTCGAACCCAGGTAGCGGCGAGGAGAGGGACGGAAGCTATACTGTTACACTGGCAATACTAAAGTGTCCAAAAGAACATCCAATAGTCAAAGGTATATGAAATACAAATGGTATAGAGATAAATAGTCCTATAAATACTATATTAACTACAATGAATATTGAAGTATCATGTTAAAAGGAACCACCAGCTTTCATATGTTCTCATGTTCTGAGCAAGGAACTTAAACGTTAGCTTTTTTACATGGCACATATTGCACTTTTCTTTCTTTCTTCTCCCAACACTTTGTTTTTGTATTATTTAAACCAAATTGAACATGTTTCATTATTTATTTGAGACTAAATTGATTTTATTGATGTATTATATTAAGTTAAAATAAGTGTTCATTCAGTGTTGTAATTGTCATTTATTACAAAAAAACATTTTTTGTCAGATTAATTGGTATCGGCTTTATTTGGTCCTCCAATAATCGGTATCTGCGTTGAAAAATCATAATTGGTCGACCTCTAGTAGGTACTGTCTCTGTGGGGATGACGTCGTCAATGCACTTATTGATAAAGCCATTGGAATGTGTTCCCGGGATTCATCCAGTCTGTGCTAGCAAAACAGTCCTGTAGCGTAGCATCCGCGTCATCTGACTACTTCCGTGTTGAGCGAGTCACTGGTACTTCCTGCTTTAGTTTTTGCTTGTAAGCAGGAATCAGGAAAATAGAATTATGGTCAGATTTGCCAAATGGAGGGTGGGAGAGTGCTTTGTATGCATCTCTGTGTGTGGAGTAAAGGTGGTCTGTAGGTTTTCTTTGTTTTTTTTCTCCCCCTCTGGTTGCATGTGTGACATGCTGGTAAAAATTTGGTAAAACTGATTTGTTTGCCTGCATTAAAGTCCCTGGCCACTAGGAGCGCTGCTTCTGGGTAAGCATTTTCTTGTTTGATTGTGGCCTTAAGAGTTGGTTGAGCGCAGTCTTAGTGCCAGCATCGGTCTGTGGTGGTAAATAGACAGCTACAAATAGTTTAGTTGAGAACTCTCTCGGTAGGTAGTGTGGTCTACATCTTATCATAAGGTACTCTACCTCAGGAGAGCAATACCTTGAGACTTCTTTAATACTAGACATTGCGCACCAGCTGTTATTGACAAAAAGACAACACACCCCCACCCCTCGTCTTACCAGACGTAGCTTCTCTGTTCTGCTTGTGCATTGAAAATCCCTCCAGCTCTATATTATCCGTGTCGTCGTTCAGCAACGACTCAGTGAAACAACATAAGATATTACAGTTCTTAATGTCCTGTTGGTAGGAAGATGATCAATTTTATTTATTACATGTTAGCAAGTAGAATTGATGGCAGTGGGAGTTTACTCTGATCGCCTACGGATTCTCAGAAGGCAGCGTGATCTGCATCCTCTTTTCCTCCGTGTTTTCTTCACGCAAATGACGTGGATCTGGGCCTGTTCCCGGGAGAGCAGTATATCTTTCTCGTCAGACTCATTAAAGGAAAAAGCTTCTTCCAGTTCGTGATGAGTAATCCCAGTTCTGATGTCCAGAAGTTATTTTTGGTCATAAGAGACGGTACCAGCAACATTATGTACAAAATAAGTGAACAAATAAGCTAGAAAACGAACAAAATAGCACAATTGGTTAGGAGCATTAAAACGTCAGCCATCCTCTTCGGCACCATCTTACTATATGTGTTATTCAATAGTTTTGATGTCTTCAATATTATTCTACGATGTAGAAAATAGTAAAATAAAGAACCCCTGTAATGAGTAAGTGTAAACTTTTGACTGGTACTGTATGTTTGTATAAAAAATATTATTAATCTAACTCCAACAATCTTTTCATGAATAAGCAAAAGGCTTTTATCTGGTCTCCCATCGTGTTGATATCTGTAGGCCGTGGCAGGTTCAATGCCCTCCCTAAGATGAGGTGAACTCTGCATCTGGAATGGTAAACAGTTATTGGAACGTTTGTGTTTGACCTCGCATAGTCTCACACACACATACATAGATACACATACACTGCCTCAGTGCACAGGCTAGAGCACGGTCAGTCGTGTCACTGGGTCAGAGGTTACCAACAGTTTTATTTATGTGTATGTATGTATATATACATAGGTCTAGGATACATCAGTAAGATGTGACTGACTTTCTAGGAAATTCTATATATATATATATATATCCTAGGCCTACGTGCTTTTTATCAAACACTTTTCCACAAAGTGCTAATTAGCATGTTATAACAACAACCCAGGCCTAGAGCTGCAGGTTACAGTGACAGTAAACATCTTCCTAGGTAGGACAAACTCTAGGGAGCTAATATGTGAACAAATGAATGTATTTGCCTTACTTTTTTGGGAACATGTTCTGGTTTCTTCAGGTGAATGGAACAGATGCTGTGACTAAGAGAAGCGCCTCGTTGACAGGTGAGTGTGTGCATTTATACTACTTTCTGTACACACCCTCAAACACATACGGGTGCACACACACACACCTTGCTGTGCAAACATGCTCAGATGTTGTTTGTACATTTGAGCCTCTGGCTGTGTATGTGCCCTGTAGAAAAAGGGATCATGCTGGTGCAGGAGGGCCAGTATTCTCAGGCCGTCGTTATGTTTACAGAAGCCATCAAATACGACCCAAAGGATTACAGGTAATGTCACACCATTATATGTCTGCATTATATCACTTACTACCACATGACCTCTGACCTCAATACACTAGTTACAGTGAGCTCCAAAAGTATTGGGACAGTGACACCTTTTTTGTTGTGACAGGGGAGTTTAGCGTTTTTGGGGGGTATTATATTTATGCCTCTAACTTTCTCACTCACTTATTCACGATTCATTAAGGATTATCTGTAACCATGGTAGCATCCACATTCATGTAGAAGTGTTGAGAAACATTCTATTATTATTTACAATAAAAGTGACTCCAAGATGACACTGCATTAATTACCATTCATTTCTATTGGGCACAAAATAATCTGAAACACAACCAAAACAAACAGCAAATGCATCCAACAAGTTTGCAGAGTCACAAGCTTGAGGTAGTCATTGTGTTTTAGGAATATGGAACCAAATACTCAACTTTATATTTCTGAACGGTTCACCCGATATGACTGACAGTCTACAATTTAACCTCCTACTGTATAATTTCAAAGCCTAAACAACAAAGCATGTGTCGCTGTCCAATCAATCAAATATAGATATAAAGCCCATTTTACATCAGTAGATGTCAAAGTGCTATACAGAAACCCATCCTAAAACCCCAAACAGAAAGCAATGCAGATGTAGAAGCATGGTGGCTAGGAAAAACTCCCTAGAAAGGCCAGAACCTAGGAAGAAACCTAGAGAGGAACCAGGCTCTGAGGGGTGGCCAGTCCTCTTCTGGCTGTTCCGGGTGGAGATTATAACAGTACATGGCCAATATGTTCAAACGTTCATAGATGACCAGCAGGGTCAAATAATAACAATCACAGTGGTTGTCGAGGGTGTAACAGGTCAGTTGGCTTTTCATAGCCGAGCATTGAGAGTTGGAGACCGCAGGTCCTCCGGGAGGGGGAGAGAGAGAGAATTAGAGGGACCATACTTAAATTCACACAGGACACCAGATAAGACAGGAGAATTACACCACATATAACAGACTGACCCTAGCACCCGACACAAAAACTACTGCAGCATAAATACTGGAGGCTGACTGTATCTAGCCGACATCAATACATTGGTACAGTACGGCATAGACAATAAACCACAATTTACCCTCTGTGTGTCTCCGTGTGTGTCTGTCTCCATGTGTGTCTGTCTCCGTGTGTGTCTGTCTCCATGTGTGTCTGTCTCCATGTGTGTCTGTCTCCATGTGTGTCTGTCTCCATGTGTGTCTGTCTCCATGTGTGTCTGTCTCCATGTGTGTCTGTCTCCATGTGTGTCTGTCTCCATGTGTGTCTGTCTCCATGTGTGTCTGTCTCCATGTGTGTCTGTCTCCATGTGTGTCTGTCTCCGTGTGTGTCTGTCTCCATGTGTGTCTGTCTCCGTGTGTGTCTGTCTCCATGTGTGTCTGTCTCCATGTGTGTCTGTCTCCATGTGTGTCTGTCTCCATGTGTGTCTGTCTCCATGTGTGTCTGTCTCCATGTGTGTCTGTCTCCATGTGTGTCTGTCTCCATGTGTGTCTGTCTCCATGTGTGTCTGTCTCCATGTGTGTCTGTCTCCGTGTGTGTCTGTCTCCGTGTGTGTGTGTCTCCATGTGTGTCTGTCTCCATGTGTGTCTGTCTCCGTGTGTGTCTCTCTGTGTGTGTCTGTCTCTGTGTGTGTCTCTCTGTGTGTGTGTTTATCTGTCTGTCCGTCCATCCAGGTTCTTTGGGAACCGGTCGTACTGTTATAGCTGTTTGGAGCAGTACCCCCAGGCCCTGTCTGATGCTGAGAGGTCCATCCAGCTGGCACCTGACTGGCCTAAAGGACACTTCCGCAAGGGCAGTGCACTCATTGGGATGAAGGTGGACCACAGACTGCATAACTGTCCTCTCCTGTTCTATTGTATTCTAAAGGAAGCACATTCTCCGTATAGTGATTATTCACAAATGATATAATATATGCTTATGCAGGCTTGATGTGTCTTGACCTCCTGTGTGTGTGTGTAGCGGTACTGTGAGGCGGAGAAAGCCATGGAACAGGTGCTGAAGCTGGATAAAGACTGTGAGGAGGCTGTCAATGATCTCTTCAACTGCAAAGTCTTACAGCTTATGGTGAACACACACATTTTTGAATACACATGCACATGTTCAAGCCTGCACACAGACGTGGCTATGTGCTACCAATGTGCTCACGATGCGCGCGCGCGACACAGCGGGCGAGAGAGAGAGCGCGGGCGCGCGACACAGCGGGCGAGAGAGAGCGCGGGCGCGCGACACAGCGGGCGAGAGAGAGCGCGGGCGCGCGACACAGCGGGCGAGAGAGAGAGCGGGCGCGCGACACAGCGGGCGAGAGAGAGAGAGCGGGCGCGCGACACAGCGGGCGAGAGAGAGAGACAGAGAGAGAGAGAGCGGGCGCGCGACACAGCGGGCGAGAGAGAGAGAGAGAGAGAGAGAGAGAGAGAGCGGGCGCGCGACACAGCGGGCGAGAGAGCGCGGGTGCGCGACACAGCGGGCGAGAGAGAGAGAGAGCGAGAGAGAGAGCGGGCGAGAGAGAGAGAGAGAGAGAGAGAGAGAGAGAGAGAGAGAGAGAGAGAGAGAGAGAGAGAGAGAGAGAGAGAGAGAGAGAGAGAGAGAGAGAGAGAGAGAGAGAGAGAGAGAGAGAGAGAGAGAGAGAGAGAGAGAGAGAGAGAGAGAGAGAGAGAGAGAGTGTGACACAGCGGGCGAGTGACACAGCGGGCGAGAGAGAGCGAGAGCGCGCGCGACACAGCGGGCGAGAGAGAGAGCGCGGGCGCGCGACACAGCGAGAGAGAGAGAGAGCGGGCGACACAGCGGGCGAGAGAGAGAGAGAGAGCGACACAGCGGGAGAGTGAGAGCGAGCGCGCTCGACACAGCGGGCGAGAGAGAGCGAGCACGACACAGCGGGCGAGAGAGAGCATGCGCGGGCGGGCGAGAGAGAGAGAGAGAGCATGCGCGGGCGGGCGAGATGCTTTGGTTGGGTCTAATTGTGTTGCTGTCCTGTGGCGTCTGTTTGTGTTTGTGAACAGAGCCCCAGGACCAGCTTGCTAAAGGGACTCTTCTCCAGGTTAATCTCTCTTTTGGTGATGGCTTTGTTATGGAAGGTTTGGGAATTGCTTCCTTTTAGGTTGAAGTGCTCCCTCTCACTCTCTCACTCTCGTCTCCATCTTTAGGATCTGGGTTTTGAGGAGGGGCAGAGCATGTCTCTGCTGGAGCGATTCACCACTCTACAGGCTGTGCTGACCTCACCTGAGGCTTCTAGGGGTGAGGACACACACCACTGTTCAGGCTGTGCCAGTGGTATGGAAAAACATGCAATGTCTCTTCTTAAGCCTAGAGGGCAGTAATGTCAGGAAGTAGTTTAATTTAAATGACATGCGAAGGAAAGGGAACACATTTCTGAGCTATTGCTGAAATGTAGAAGGTCATACATACATTTTTTGTGTGTCTAATTCAGTTGTCTTCACTCTTTCCTCAGTGGTGAGCCAGGATTCCTCATTGGGCTTGCCAGGGTAGGTGGATATTAGCCAATCTTGTTGACCCAATAAGGGTCAGGGGTCATGGCCCCAAGTAGAAAAACATACATTTTTGATTTCCTTATTTGGTGTGGACAAGTATGTGTAACTTGATGCCTGTGGACATAAGTGATGTCTCTTCCCTGTTCTGCCTCTCTTCCTCCTCCAGGGCCCCGTGTGTGTCTCTCTGGGTGGGGAACGTGACCGCTGAGCTGACTGAGAAACACCTGTTGGACCTCTTTAAAACTTACGGGGAGATAGACAGCATACGAGTTCTCCACGAGCGGTTCTGTGCCTTCGTCAACTTCAAGAATGCCAACATGGCATCGCGGGCCATGGAGAAACTCAACGTCAGTGACCTTCATAAGATGCTGTGGCATTTTTGTTTTTTTATTTTGTATGTCTATATGTTTTAAAACTCTTTATATTCTATTGACCTTAATGTATTAGTATGTGTTTCTCCCACAGGGCTACAGTATAGAAAACACAAGGTTGGTGGTTCGCTACCCAGACCATCGCAGCCAGAGGCTTCTGCCCATCCCCCTCAAGACCAGCCCCCTTGCATTGCAACAGACAGCTGCTGGGTAAGAAAACACCCCTTTAAAGCTGAGATCAGTGAAAGGTGAAATGGCGCTCCGCCTCCTCCCCACACACACGCACACAGGCGCTTGACCTAAAACTTCAAAAGGTGGAATAGTTATCCCTTACTTCTCCAGAGTCAGATGAACTCATTGATACCCTTTTTATGTCTGGATCCAGTATGAAAAAAGTTGGAGGTAGTTTTGCGAGCCAATGCTAACCAGCCTTAGTGCAATGACTGGAAGTCTATGGTATCTACTAGTATGCTAGCAGTTACTATAGACTTCCAGTCATTGTGCTAATGCTAGTTAGCAATTGCACACAGAGACATGAAAATATATTCCACAAATTAATCTTAGGGTTCAACCCAAAGAATGTAAGAGTGCCCTCTAGTGCCACCTTGCTGACTGTCTGCGCCACTATGTTAAAAATATTTTTTTGCCCTAGATTACAGGTGTTCAAAAACACAATCTCGGCACTGCCCCCCTTTGGGCCTCCCAAACAGCCATACTCAACAGCATCATCTTGTTAAAAAATCCATATGAAAAGCCCTCATCTGACTCTCGGGAAGTAGATAAAGGGCTTCATCTGACTCTGGGGAAGTAGAGAAATGGCTTCATTGCCAAAATCATGAAGTATCCCTTTTAAAATAAAGCAAGAGGAAATCTGTTGACAATGAGCCAAGTCGCCCACTTTAACATTTGGTATAATTTCATCCCAAAATCAAATTTTCGTAACCTTCTTGCCCCTTCTCCAGTCCCAGACGTTGTGGCCCAGTGAACGGAGACGAGTGTTACTTCTGGAGGACCACCGGCTGCCATTTTGGGGACAAGTGTCGCTACAAACACATTGCCGAACAGAGTGGCAAAGACAGGAAGCCCTGGCAGCCCTGAGCACCGTTTCAAATCGAATACATTTTTATTTGTCACATGAACCCAATACAACTGGTGTAGACTTTACCCTGAAATGTTTTCTCCTCAATTCTGACCTTCTATAAAATTGGGACCCCGTTATGACGATGGACTCAATATTAAATGGACAGTGTAGGACTGTTGTTGTGATGGAGTAGAATGTTCAGACTAATAAAAATGGAGGACAGCATAAGGAGTGCTATAATAGGAGAGCCTTAGGGCTGTAATAATGGACCAGAAGACATCAGCAGTCCCCCTTGACCACAGCTGGTCCTTTAGGTTTTGCATGGCAACGAACCTCAACACCTTGAAGCCTTAAAACCTTGCTAGCCTTACAGCTAGCCTTACAGCTCGCCTTACAGCTCGCCCTACAGCTAGCCCTACGGCTGGCATCAGTTATCCCTATGGCTAACATCAGTACTATTGCTGTCTGGGGTTTGTGGCATAGAGAACTGGGCTCTCCACCTCATCCTCATCTCCCATCCATGTCTCTCTCTTCCCATGCCAATACCACCAGACCAGAATGGACCAGGCCCGGCCATGCTCTCCACACCAAAGGACAACCAATAACCACCCAGACCACCACACCAAAGAACCAGCAGCCATCCAGCCTGCAGCAGATTCAACCTGATGTTTCAGTTCATCCCTAAGAAAGAGGTTCCTCCCTTCCACTCTGCCTTGGGGCTAAGTAACATGCCTCCTAAAATGGGCATGTTAGTTAGGCACCAAATGGAAATGGACTGAAACAGAGAGCGACGACATGTATTTCTCCAATATGAAACACAAATTTTCCTTTTCCACACATTTTCAAACGTTTTCCTTGTCATGCCCTAATGAACATGGCCCAGGGCTTGCAATACAGTGGGCTATGGGCTCTGTGCTATTGGCTTTAGCTAAATGGGCCATTGCAATGTGTGAGTGGAGCAGAGAGATAGATGTACAACCAATTTAACAGAGAACCTTGTTTTTCAATGTATTAACCCATGTTTCATTTTACCACTGTACCTGATGGCAAACAGCTTAAACGCACCCTCTAAATCTGTTGGGTGATTTTGACACTGAGAACTGACACCAACTTTTTTCTATGTTAGGGTTTGTTTAAAGTTTAGTTCGCCAGCCCTTAAAATATCTGGAAAATAAGCATCTTGTTTGTAAAATGAACCAAATATGTTTTTTGCTCTCTGTTTCAATCTACCCTCTCTAGACCTTGCACCTTCTCAATGTGTCCCATTAAAGGAAAGTGTCACTGAATGTCGGTAGGCAAGACCGAAGCTTGAGGGTACATCTCAGCAGTCTAAAGTTGCTAGCGGAAGCTATGTAAGACCAAGCTAGCTGCGTCTTTGGTTTATAGCTGTCTGATTTTACTAATGGTACAGTAGGAGGTTGCTTTTCAGGAATGGGTTCACCACTTTGCAGTAAAGCTCTTCTCACACTATCGTTTGTCCCTGCAGCGTTAGGCTGTCATTCTGTCCCTGTGTCATTTTTAAGCTGTCAAGAGCTGTCCGAGTGAGGGTGACACTCAACTCAGTAGGGGAGAGGCTTTGGACACGGAACTACACCTACTTTCCCATTTTTGTGTTCCTCTTCAGATTTTCACCATTCTGGAGACCCAAGGCTTCCATTCAGTATTTAGTCTGAACCAAAGAATGCTTGTAGACAACCAAAGGCTGTCTGCACTGGCAATACGTGTACGCTGTTTCTTTATTCTGTCACTCAAGCCTTCAAATGCAAATGGATAACTTCTCCGAGACCCAGTGAATCAAAACAAGCCTCTCGTGGTGAGGAGCTGTAGCTGCCACTAGAAATGGAAAAGTTATTTTTCTTAGTCCACACTACTCTATATCTCAAACTGTGTGTACAGATGAGTGCAGGCTATTTATTTGCGTATTTATATGTATATTTGCTTTACCTGTGAGACCATAGTGGTTGGTTGGTATATGATTCAAATGATGACGCTAGAACTTTCCGGGACGTTTTGTAGTAGTACAATGGATATTCTCCATTGAAGTGATTTTTAGTCCAGGACTAAGCTTAGTCTGGGAAATCAGCCGATCTGTTTAGTAACTGTTGAGAGAAAGAATTGTTATTAAATGTGGTGGGAGTTTCTGCTTTTTTTGTGGTTGCTTGGTTTTCGGCCTCGTAGAGATTGGTCAAAGAAATCAGAACTTCATATTAGGATAAAGTCACATGAGAAAGCACTATGCAATTATCTTTAAAAGACTCACAGTGTGTTTTCTTAGTTCAGTGATCCCAAGTACACAGTATTCACTAATTTGGGCAAATGCATGTTTTATGAGTTTGATAGAAATTAATAATAAAGTATTTATGTGCGAAGCCCAGTTTTAGTATGAGTCCATTTCTCTCTAGTCCCAATTTCAGGAGAAAGTGTTTTTTAATGACTATGTACTCCCCAAAACTTTTAACTCAAGCAATGTAATCTCTGTTCATTCCAAATTGACAAAATATTTTATACGTGTGAAAGTCTGCCAAAGAGTCCTTTTGTACATAATATATTCATTCAAATAATTTCAGCCTCTCAGTCAATTTTTCTGTTTTCTTCCTGCCGTTATGGTATACAGTGCATTAAGAACCCTTGAATATTTCTTAGTTTTGTTACGTTACAGCCTTATTCTAAAAAAATTTTTTTTTTTAAAGAAAATATTCATAAATCTACACACAATACCCTACAATGATGAAGCAAAAACAGGTTTTTAGAATGTTTAGCTGATTTATAACACAAAAAAAGACATACCTTATTTACATAAGTATTTGCTATGAGACTAAATTGAGCTCAGGGGCATCCTGTTTTCATTGATCATCCTTGATGTTTCTACAACTTGATTGGAGTCCACCTGTGGTAAATTCAGTTGATTGAACAGGATTTGGAAAGGCACACACATGTCTATATACAAATCCCACAGTTGACAGTGCATGTCAGAGCAAAAACCAAGCCATGAGGTTGAAGGAATTGTCCATCGAGGCACAAATCTGGGGAAAGGTACCAAAACATTTCTTCAGCATTGAAGGTCCCCAAGAACACAGTGGCCTCCATTAATAAATGGAAGAAGATTTCCTACATTTGGCTGCCTGACCAAACTGAGCAATTGGGGGAGAAAGGCCTTGATCAGGGAGGTGACCAAAAACGTGATGGTCACTCTGACAGAGCTCCAGAGTTCCTCTGTGGAGATGTGAGAAACTTCCAGAAGGACAACCAACTCTGCAGCACTCCACCAATCAGGCCTTTATGGGGGAGTGGCCAGACGGAAGCCACTCCTCAGTAAAAGGCACATGACAGCCCGCTTGGAGTTTGCCAAAAGTCTCCTAAAGGACTCTCAAACCTTGATTAACAAGATTCTCAGGTCTGATGAGACCAAGATTGAATTATTTGGCCTGAATGCCAAGCGTCACGTCTGGAGGAAACCTGGCACCATCCCTATGGTGAATCATGGTGGTGTCAGAATCATGCTGTGGGGATGTTTTTCAGCGGCAGGGACTGGGAGACTAGTCCAGATCCAGGAAAAGATGAACGGAGCAAAGTACAGACATCCCAGGACAAGTCTCTGAATGTCCTTGAGTGGCCCAGCCAGAGTCCGGACTTGTGCAGCGTTGCTCCCCATCAAACCTGACCGAGCTTGAAGGATCTGCAGAGAAGATTGGGAGAAACTCCTCAAACACAGGTGTGCCAAGCTTGTAGCGTCATACCCAAGAGGACTCGAGGCTGTAATCGCTGACAAAGGTGCTTCAACAAAGTACTGAGTAAAAGGTCTCAATATTTATGTAAAGGTGATATTTCAGTTTTGTATTTTTCAAAAATAAATGAGCAAAAATGTCTAAACCAGTTTTTGCTTTGTCATTATGGGGTATTGTGTGTAGATTGATGAGGGGGATTTAAAAAAAAATCAATTTTAGAATAAGGCTGTAACGTAACAAAAAATGGGAATATTCTAGCGGTCTGAACACTATCCAGATGCACTGTATGTTAACCAGTGGAGTCATCCTCCTCAAGTACACACCCTATTCTATTCACTGTATTCATGGCACCACACAACTATGCTGGTACATATTCTGCACTTGTGGTTATTTATCAACTATAAAATATGGTTATGCAGACCACTGAAGGTAAGTGTGCTTGTTTGTGTGGAGAGGTACAGTGAGGCGGAGAAAGCCATGCACAGGTGCTGAAGCTGGACAAAGACTGTGAGGAGGCTGTCAACGATATCTTCAACTGCAAAGTCTTACAGTTTATGGTAAACACACAGATGACTGATGATAGTGGGTAAGGAAGTAAAATCAGCAAAAAAAGAAATGTTTCTTTTTCAGGACCTTGTCTTTCAAAGATAATTTGTAAAAATCCAAATAACACAGAGCCAGCTGTGCCACCAGAGACTCTAGGTTTCGCGCCCAGGCTCTGTCATAACCGGCCGCGACCGGGAAGTCCGTGGGGCGAGGGTTTGGCCGGTAGGGAAATCCTTGTCTCATCGTGCACCAGCGACTCCTGTGGCGCGACACATTGGTGCGGCTGGCTTCCGGGTTGAATGGAGCTCTGTTAAGAAGCAGTGCGGCTTGGTTGGGTTGTATATCGGAGGACGCATGACTTTCAACCTTCGTCTCTCTCGAGCCCGTAAGGGAGTTGTAGCGATGAGACAAGATAGTAGCTACTAAAAACAATTGGATACCACGAAAAAGGGATAAAAAATTCAACAAAACACACACACAAAAAAATAGCTTCACAGATCTTCATTGTAAAGGGTTTAAACACTATTTCCCATGCTTGTTCAATGAACCGTAAACAATTAATGAACATGCACTTGTGGAGCGGTCGTTAAGATACTAACAGCTTACAGACGGTGGGCAATTAAGGTCACAGTTATGAAAACTTAGGACACTAAAGAGCCCTTTCTACTGACTGAAAAACACAAAAAGAAAGATGCCCAGGGTGCCTGCTCATCTGTGTGAACATGCCTAAGGCATGCTGCAAGGAGGTGTCATGACGTTGGCCTGGGGGTAGGTTTATGACAGTCATAAATACCTCTTCCCCCCTTTTTCCTCTCTCTACCCTACTGATGTTACATTTGCCAAACCCTTGGTTAACATAGATTCTGGGAACATCAGAAGGTGGGGGGAAATTAACTATATTCTGGTAATCCGACCAATTGAACATATGCAGTGGTACTTTATGAATATGATGTCAGTTCAGTTGTCATCTGAGACATTCTCATCAATTGATAAGATGACAAACTCTACAGTGGAAAGTCTACACATCAGAGTTATCGGATTCACATGGAATTGTTGTTCAAATTAAATGTTTGAATATGAAATTATTTGTGATGGGATGAAATGTGATTTTAGCTTCTAAAATGTGAGATTTGGGTTATCTGCTCAATCAGTGGCCCGTCCCTGTGAAGTGGCATGGGCTATACAACTTTTCAAACACGCCCTTCTCTCCCTTCCTATATAAAGCCTTGACGACAATATAACCTTCTGTTCCAAGGATGTGAAGACGACGGTCCGATTTCAGAATGGTTCAGATAATAACTACAGAACGAAGCCAACATCAGCGTGAGCTTTGGTTGCGAATGGTATGAACTTTGAACTCTTATTCACGACAGAAGTGATACCTCCTAGCCGTTGAGTTAGCAACAGCAGCTGCAAACGCAGGTTAGGAAGGAACAGACAGAGTATCCCGTTTACCACACAACAATGTTACTACAATGTATCTAATTTACCAGCAGAGACATTCTTCAAAGGACTTGGTTGGGCAACACGGCTTCCATCTACCACCAACCTACCGAAGCGCAGCTCAGAGTAAATATTTGTTGCATTTTCCTTTTCCAAATGAGCGATAATTTAGAATTCATAAGATTCTGTATTTACGATAGCACAGCTTCGCCTTTTGTTCCTCAGTCTTCCCGCTCTTTCACTCAAACCCAGCCCTTTTCTTTTGCGTAACCAGCTGTCATATCCGTTCCGCCCGCTAGGGACGTTTCCTTTATGACGTAATTTGTAATCAAGTTATGACTTAATTATGTGTATGTGTAATTCTGTGTGATTAGTTAGGTATTTAGTAAATAAATCATTAAACCTAATTTGGTATTGCTGATTCAACTTGTTAGACAGGGTTCATGCAGATAACCAAGAATTTACAACTTTCAGATGAGACTGAATTAAGGTGAGGATTAATATTGACTGCTATTGATGTAAAATATTACTAGGTCTTTAAGAGTTTATTCGGAAGATAACAGCTCTATAAATATTATTTTTTGTGGTGCCACTACTCTCTAGTTAATTACATTTACATGATTAGCTCAATCAGGTAATATTAATTACAGAAAAAATCATTTTATAGAATAGCATGTCCTCTCACTTAATCCGGCATAGCCAAAGACACGACAGAGACATGATGCAGATGTGCTGCAGATGTGGCCAGGGCAATAAATTGTAATGTCCATCCTGTGTTTACTCCTAAGACAGCACTACAGGGAGACGGGACGGACAGCTGATCGTCCCCACAGTGGCAGACCACATGTAACAACACATGTACAGGATCGGTACATCCGAACATCACACCTGCGAGACAGGTACAGGATGGCAACAACAACTGCCCGAGTTACACCAGGAACGCACAATCCCTCCATCAGTGCTCAGACTGTCCGCAAGAGTGGCTGGACTGAGGGCTTTTAGGCCTGTGGTAAGGCAGGTCCTCACCAGACATCACCGCTAACAACGTTAGCTGTCGCTGGACCAGACAGGACTGGCAAAAAGTGCTCTTCACTGCCAAGTTGCGGTTTTTCTCTCACCAGGGTGATGGTTGGAGGAATGAGCGTTATACCGAGGCCTGTACTCTGGAGCAGGATCGATTTGGAGGTGGAGGGTCCGTCATGGTCAGGGGCGGTATGTCACAGCATCATCGGACTAAGCTTGTTGTCATTGCAGGCAATCTCAACACTGTGCGTTACAGGGATGACTCCTCCCTCATGTGGTACCCTTCCTGCAGGCTCATCCTGACATGACCCTCCAGCATGACTGCCACCAGCCATATTGCTCATTCTGTGCATGATTTCCTGCACAACAGGAATGTCAGTGTTCTGCTATGGCCAGCGAAGAGCCCGGATCTTAATCCCATTGAGCACAGTTGGGACTTGTTGGATCGGAGGGTGAGGGCTTGGGCCATTCCCCCAAGAAATGTCCGGGAACATGGAGGTGCCTTGGTGGAAGAGTGGGGTAACATCTCACAGCAAGAACTGGAAAATCTGGAGCAGTCCATGAGGAGGAGATGCACTGCAGTACTTCAAGCAGCTGGTGGCCACACCAGATACTGACTGTTACTTCTGATTTTGACCCCCCCCCCCTTTGTTCAGGGACACATTATTCCATTTATGTTAGTCCCATATCTGTGGAACTTGTTCAGTTTATGTCTCAGTTATTGAATCTTGTTATGTTCATACAAATATTTACACTTTAAGTTTGCTGAAAATAAATGCAGTTGACAGTGCTAGGACCTTTCTTTTTTTGCTGAGTTTATTTTATGTTCGCAGAGTGTGGTTTAGCTTGCTTAACACCAGGGGGCGTAGTATAATCTAATACTAAACTCCACACAAACTGAAGGGAGAGTGAGCGTTTATATATACCTTGTATATTTAGTTTTCCAGAAAAGACATTGACATTTTGGTTTAAGTCACTCCTGTGACACTCACTATTCGAATTCAGAGCTGCTGATGATCAGATGTGCTATATGGTGACCATATCATCACACACAGAAGGAAGCTGAGTGGAAACAATGGAGGAATGTGTATGTCAGCAAGATAAAAGCGTATGGTGGTTAGTATGCGTGATGGAGGATGGATTGTGTGTGTGTGTGTGTGTGTGTGTGTGTGTGTGTTTGTCACAGATACAAGTTTATTGTGGTTAGTATGTGAGGTGGATGCAGTAGAGAGTATGTAACCACTAACCAGGTGGAGAAGGATAGACATACAGATTACAGTATTGTTAAAAGCATGGGGGAAATCAACTGCATACCCTAATTCCATTTTTTTTAAACAAAGGTGTGCGTGTGCATGCTTTTGTGTATCTGAAAGAGCGAGAGAGAGCATGTATTTCTGGCCTGCCTTGGCTGATTGTGGCTAAGGGCAGAGCAGGGCCGGGCTGCGTAATTAGAGAGGTGGAGATGGCGAGAGAGCTCAGTCACAGCAACTATACTCTTAAAGACTGTGTGTGTCTCTCACTCTCTCTTTCTCACTCTCTCTCACACACACACACACACTCTGCAACCTCCTCTTCCAATCTTTAGGTCAGGCACATTAGCTACCCATACACTGCTCACACAGTCAGTTCCTCTTTGTCTTCACAGATGTTTCTCTCTCTTTATCTCTCTCTCTACGTATTTCTGAGCACCTCCAATATGTATGATACCTACTAATGGTCTAGTTACTTTAGACAGAGACGAAAGTAGGGAGGTTGGTTGGGGAAGATGAGTGGGCGTAATCTGTGACCGTCTAGCAATCAAAGATTGCATGTCGGTGACAACAGTAGCATTTTAGCTAACCTTTCCCCAACCCTTATTCCAAACTTAACCCAATTCACCTAACTTGCTACCTAAATGACCTAACCTTTGTCATTGTAGTTCTAACCTTAACTGTAAATTATCATTACCATTGTTGTTGGTTCCCTTAACTGCTAACATAAATTCTTCCTGTCATTTTCCTTTGTTTTCATAGCACAACAAGCAACCTGGTATCAGAGAAAGATGTATAATACTATACGTCCTTCAAAATGTATCATGAGTTATTAATCCAATTTGTAAGCTATTGACTAGGTAAGACGTATGAAACTATACATCCTATAAATCGTATGACATTTTACGACCGCTTTTCCATTCATAATGTAACCTAACGTAACGTAATATATAATACGAAAGGGAGTGTAGCAGATTAACATACAGAATAATACGAACTGCCCTGAGTCCCCGTTGCTCTGTGTCGTCCAGTGTGATCTCTCGTAGCCTTGCGTTGGGTGTCCCGGACATGTATATTTGGCTGCTTTCCCTATCCCTATTTTCCTATCTCTCTGATAGGGGCCTGTTCCTCCAGTGTGATCTCTCTGATAGGGGCCTGTTCTTCCATGTGATCTCTCTGATAGGGGCCTGTTCATCCATGTGATCTCTCTGATAGGGGCCTGTTCTTCCAGTGTGATCTCTCTGATAAGGGCCTGTTCTTCCAGTGTGATCTCTCTGATAAGGGCCTGTTCTTCCAGTGTGATCTCTCTGATAGGGGCCTGTTCTTCCAGTGTGATCTCTCTGATAAGGGCTTGTTCCTCCAGTGTGATCTCTGATATATAAAAAAAACACATGTTTTTTTCTGTGTATTATCTTTACCAGATCTAATGTGTTATATTCTCCTACATTCATTTCACATTTACACAAAGTTGAAAGTGTTTCCTTTCAAATGGTATCAATAATATGCAGATCCTTGCTCCAGATCCTGAGCGAGAGGCAGTTAGATTTGGGTATGTCATTTCAGGTGAAAACTGAAGTTTTAATTAAGTACATTTTAGCAATCCCATTGACTTTTGATACCTAAGTATTTTTAAATCAAATACTTTTAGACATTTACTCAAGTAGTATTTTACTGAGTGACTTTTACTTGAGTCTTATTCTATTAAGATATCTTTACTTTTACTCAAGTATGACAATGTAGTACTTTTTCCACCACTGCTGCTACGTTAGGTTATTCCGGTGTTGGTTTACCGGCCATGCAGGGAGGGACCGCCACTCAAGCATCCAGTCTCACACACCCTGTCCCGGCCTGCCTGGCTGGCACAAACAACTAGATTGCTGGTTCTAGATTCACACAGTCACAGGGACATGCATGCAGGCAGGCACGTGCACACACACACCCTACCCTAGGCGGCATGTGGTCTTGCAGTTGATTTTTTTCCCACGCATTCAATATTACTGTAATCTACGTTTATCTTTCTCCCCCTGGTTAGTGGTTACACATTCTCCCTGCTGCATCCATCCTTCACCACACATCCTAACCACTGACTTTTTATCTTTGACACACAGACACATCAACTAAAATGGAATCAAAAATATACTGAAAAAATATATAAACTCAACATGCAACAATTTCATCGATTTTTACTGAGTTACAGTTCATATGAGGAAATCAGTCAGTTGAAATACATTCATTAGGCCCTAACATATGGATTTCAAATGACTAGAATACAGATATGCATCTGTTGGTCACAGATACCTTTAAAAAAAAATGGGCCTCAGGATCTTGTCACAGTATTTTTGTGCAATGAAATTGCCATCTATAAAATGCAATTGTGTTCATTGTCCGTAGCCCATACCATAACCCTACAGCCACCATGGGGCACTCTGTTCACAATGTTGACATCAGCAAACTGCTCACTCACACAAAGTCATACATGTGGTTGTGAGGCCGGTTGGACGTACTGCCAAATTCTCTAGAATTACATTGGAGGTGGCATATGGTAGAGAAATTCATATTAAATTCTCTGGCAACAGCTCTGGTGGACATTCCTGCAGTCAGCATGCCAATTGCACACTCTCTCAAAACATGAGACATCTGTGGCATTGTGTGACAAAACTGCACATTTTAGTGGCCTTTTATTGCCCCAGCACAAGGTGTACCTGTGTAATGATCATGCTGTTTAATCAGCTTCTTTATATTCCACACCTGTCAGGTGGATGGGTTATCTTGGCAAGGGAGAAATGCTAATAGGGATGTAAACATTTGTGCACAAAATTTGAGAGAAATAATCTTTTTGGCATACAGAAACCTTCTGGGATCTTTTATTTCAGCTCATGAAACATGGTACCATCAATTTACATTTTGCATTTATATTTTGTTCAGTGTTCAGTAGATCACGGTTGTGTTCATTAGGGCATGCAATGGAAAATGTTTTACAATGGAAACATGTTTTTTGTGTGAAATTTATATGAAAACATATCTGTTTTATAAAAATTGTAGAAATCTGTAGAGCCTTGCCATCTGTGTCTACCTGTGAATTTACGGTCATCGCCGATGAGAATATGAATCCTATGAATACACCCTGTCCTTCTCAAAATGGAGCTCTGAGGTTTGTGCTTGCACTGAAATACATTTATCAACACAGCAGTCAGGGGCAGAATATTCCAGGTGGCTAATTCTGTAAGAAATCAAATAAACACCTTTCCAACAAGCAGACAAACAAACCTGGACACCTGGAGTAGGGACCAAATAGAAGAACATTTACTGAAACAGGTAGGGGCTGTGGGACTTCTTATCGGAAATGCCCAATAGGAAACACAAAAAACGTTTGTTTCCATTGAAAAACGTTTTAAACATTTTCCATTGCATGGCCTAATGAACACAACCGTGATCTACTGAACACTGAACTGATCCCAGAACAGACTAACTTGCTGTATTACATATAGAAGCCATAAAGACATGCTGTATGTCATACAGTGTAAGGGTGAAAGCTAATATACAAATTAGTTCTAGAAAATGTATCATTCATGGGGGAAGAACAGAATAATCCCTAACGTATAAAGACACATGATGATTGACTGAACAATCCCCTGGAGATGTCTCCCTTGGAAACGACATGCATAGTCTTAGATACAGAAGATATAAGCCTACTACACTGTATAAAAGACAACAGCTGTGATTCCAATTGTCTATCAAAACCTTGCAATATGAAGTCAAAGAGTCAAACAACAGCTTTTTATTCTTCCTGCTTTATCAGGAAATTGCGGCCACACTTAGGTAAACAGTGAAGTGAGGGCAAGTGACCTTAGAAATCCACCTCTCACGTATCACACGTTCCTCACTGGTTCTATACCCTCATCAATAGTCCCATCTCTGACTACCACCCTTACACTAGCAGAGAGGGAGAGACAAGGAGGCTGGGCCTATTTTAAAACGCTGGTTTGCGGTTGGGCTCAACAAGGAAATATATACCCTGTGGTTTACGCAGCTTCTTTGGGATACTTGGAACTTGACATTTTGGAACTATTCCTGACATAGCAACTTCCTGTTGGTAGCATTTACACAACACACACACACACTTACATCATGTTGGCCTCCTCGAAGACTTGTTGTGTAAAACATTCTGGACCGAGGTTGTGTAAAGGCAACCGTCAGCCTATCAGAGAAGAGAATTTGATGGTGTCACTAGCAGAAACATGTGACTCTAAATGTGAATGATTTGATGATTAGGTTCATTCACTCATTTATTAATTCATTCATTCATGACACATAATCAGTCTTGAATGTACAGGACATATACACTCTCATGTTTAATTATTTGAATGATTAAATTGATTAATAAATTCAAAGGACAGACACGGATTCTTCTTTCATGTCAAAGGTATTACCCCAGTATTTCATTATGTTTCTGTGCTAAAACGTTTGGATTGTTTCTGCCATTATTAAGATAGAATCCTATCTCTCCTCCCCGTAGAGACAACAGCACCATGCTGTCAATACAGAACATGGAGGATGGAATACTTTTGCATTAGTTGAACCCATTAAGAAGGCGTAAGACATGATTTACAGTCATTCAACCTGGATGTTTTTGTTTGAAAGATGACTCAGATCCACTGTTGACTCTCCTCCCGTACTGCAGATTGTTATTCATGTGATCGTGAAAAATCAAGGATACAAACTGAACTGTTTCATCACTTTACCGTCTATCAAGTGACATTTGTCTACCTGTGAGTTTATAGGAGATGCAGTGGACTGTGAGAAGAGACTTTATTCCTTACATGTGACTACATTTGATCTCTATTGGTACAAGAGATGTGTGGGATTATGTACAACAGTGAAATTATACACAGACAGTATCTGAAAACAGATCTTTATTTCCCAACAGCACCATTTAAAACGCACACACACCCCAAACTATGTTTATAGTTAAATCAAAATGCAATTAAACAATTGTGTGTGTGTGTGTGTCAGCATTTCTGAGTGAGCAGGAAAATTCTTAAAAAGAGAGAGAGAAGAAATGTGGGAGGGAATGAGGGAGGCAGGAGAAGAAAGAGAAAGATTGACCAGAGACCTCATCTAGCAGGCACACTTCCTTACTCAGTCACTCTCTCCTCTCCCGGTCTGGGACGTGTAGGACAGCTGTGTCTGTAGCTTTCTATCAGGTGAGTCCATCCTCCTTACTCAGTCACTCTCTCCTCTCCCGGTCTGGGACGTGTAGGACAGCTGTGTCTGTAGCTTTCTATCAGGTGAGTCCATCCTCCTTACTCAGTCACTCTCTCCTCTCCCGGTCTGGGACGTGTAGGACAGCTGTGTCTGTAGCTTTCTATCAGGTGAGTCCATCCTCCTTACTCAGTCACTCTCTCCTCTCCCGGTCTGGGACGTGTAGGACAGCTGTGTCTGTAGCTTTCTATCAGGTGAGTCCATCCTCCTTACTCAGTCACTCTCTCCTCTCCCGGTCTGGGACGTGTAGGACAGCTGTGTCTGTAGCTTTCTATTTTTTTTTATTTATTTAACCTTTATTTAACCAGGCAAGTCAGTTAAGAACAAATTCTTATTTTCAATGACGGCCTGGGAACAGTGGGTTAACTGCCTGTTCAGGGGCAGAACGACAGATTTGTACCTTATCCTGCTCTTTTATTCTCATTTTATTCCCTTTTTATTGACCTTGCAATGCTTTTGATGTATAATTCAAATACACTTTCAGAGAAATACAAATACATTTTCAGAGAAATATATTAGTCTGGGTAATTTATGTTAAGTTGACATGTTGGCTGTTATCTGGTTGTGTCTTCTCATACAGGGATGATCAGGTAGTTAAACATGAGTGGTTGCTTCTTTCTGGATTAGTTGATTAAAGAATAAACATGATTTGATGAACATCAAGCTCATCCATATTTTAAGATTACGTTTCATTCAAATGCGGAATTCTGTTCCAAATGTAATTATCATCATTTATGATAATAGCTCTATTCTGTATTCTGATATGTAATTACACAAAGCAAGTTATGGCTTCTGTGCAACTCAATGTGATCTAGTGTATTCTCATGTGTTTCTGAGGATACAGTGAATGTCTCAAACATTTGTGGAGTTATTTAGTCGATTTATAATATTATGCAATGCTGTCCGTCCATCTGTCTGTCTGCCTGCCTGTCTGTCTGCCTGTCTGCCTGCCTGTCTGTCTGTCCGTCCGTCCGTCCGTCCGTCCGTCCGTCCGTCCGTCCGCCCGCCCGCCCGCCCGCCCGTCCGCCCGCCCGCCCGCCCGCCCGTCCGCCCGTCCGTCCGTCCGTCCGTCCGTCCGCCCGTCCGCCCGTCCGTCTGTCTGTCTGTCTGTCTGTCTGTCTGTCTGTCTGTGTCTGTCTGTCTGTCTGTCTGTCTGTCTGTCTGTCTGCCTGCCTGCCTGTCTGCCTGTCTCGCTGTGTCTGTGAAGGGGTGAAATACGTTTCAATAGCTCCAGGGTGATACTTGTACATATCTGGGGCTGAAAGAACTTAAGAACTGAAATATTTCTAGACTAATTATATGTCTATGTGAAATGCAACCATGGTTCTGTGGTTGAACTTCAGATTTTAATGTCTGGATCGACAAAAAGTTTCAACATATCCTGCTCATATCAGACTGGTTTCTATCAGGTCCTCTTCGTTGTATCTGTAAACTTTGGATTAAGCTTATTTTTATGTTGTTCAAATGTATTTTCAGAGCGAGAGAGAGACTAACCTGTCCACTTACCTGTAGCCTACCTGTCTTCCAGCTCTGAATAGGACAGAATAGACCAACTCTGTCCAGATGATGTCAGTATTGGCCTGTTTGAAGATAGCCATCTCTCTCTCACTCTCTTACTCCCTTACAATTCCACTGCTGGTTATGAGCTAAAATAATGCCTCTTCTTTTATGGTAGCAAACTATTGAATTGGGATGAATCATCTCTCAATAAAATACTATTGATCACATTATCAAATCTACTCAATTAATAAACAACTGATTACCTTCAGTCAATTATGTTGATGACTCTACTAACCCAATCCCTTTCTCTCTATCTCCTAGACGACACTCCATACACAGACATGATGCATCGCATCTTCCTCATCTGCTTGAGTTCTCTGCTCCTCCTCCTCTTCCTCTCCTCCTCCGCGCGTTCGGAACCCCGCCGATGGTCGTCATCCTCACCACGCAGCAGGACCGCGCGCGCTCCGGTTTCCAAGGTGCGCCTGGCGGGAAACTTCGCCCAGGGACTGAACGAGGGTCGCGTGGAAGTGCTTCACAACAGCACGTGGGGGACGGTGTGTGACGACGAAGTGGATATCAAACTAGCCAAAGTCGTCTGCCGCGAGCTGGGCTTTCAGACCGGCATCACGTGGGCGCACAGTGCCAAATATGGAGAGGGTGATGGTAAGGGTTCCAGAGCAGTTGCTGCATTTTCGCAATGATCAAAACGCATCTTTATTTCTGTAATGTAATACAGATAATATACTCTTTAAAATCGAAAGGTACATTAAAAGAAGACAGTCAGCTTCCATTATTTTATATGGCTGTCACATGTTAAAGGGATAGTTCACCAAAATTACACAAATTACAAAATTATCCTGTAAGCAGTCTATGAACAATATATGACAGGAATACATGCTTTAATTTCCCTGTCACTGTTTCCACGTGCTAACGTTTTAGCATTTGTTGCACTAATCCCATTCAAGTCATTGGACCGATATTAGCATTTTTCACACATCGTGTCCGAATCATCTGAAAGTATCAAACATTTATTGTGAAGCTTAACAAAGTCAGTTATAGATAATATGAACATGATGTGCAGAAAAAGCTCATATCAATCTGTGGGATTTGTGCCACAAATTCTAAAACGTTATGTGGAAACAGGGAAACTAAACTAAACCAAAGCATGGATTGCTGTCATTCCTCATCCATAGACTGCTTACATGGTAAGGAAGCCAATATATAATTGAGTAATTTGGGTGAACTTTAATCCATAGGCCCATCTTTCCAATTCTGTGAAGAGGGCGCCTGCATTCTAACTAAAATTCAGTTCCTAAACCTTTCAGTTTCTAAAGCACTTGACTTTTACTGGCAGGCATGATTAGTAAATACAGTGCCTTGTGAAAGTATTCGGCCCCCTTGAACTTTGCGACCTTTTGCCACATTTCAGCCTTCAAACATAAAGATATAAAACTGTATTTTTTGTGAAGAATCAAAAACAAGTGGGACACAATCATGAAGTGGAACGACATTTATTGGAAATTTCAAACTTTTTTAACAAATCAAAAACTGAAAAATTGGGCGTGCAAAATTATTCAGCCCCTTTACTTTCAGTGCAGCAAACTCTCAAAAGAAGTTCAGTGAGGATCTCTGAATGATCCAATGTTGACCTAAATGACTAATGACGATAAATACAATCCACCTGTGTGTAATCAAGTCTCCGTATAAATGCACCTGCACTGTGATAGTCTCAGAGGTCCGTTAAAAGCGCAGAGAGCATCATGAAGAACAAGGAACACACCAGGCAGGTCTGAGATACTGTTGTGAAGAAGTTTAAAGCCGGATTTGGATGCAAAAAGATTTCCCAAGCTTTAAACATCCCAAGGAGCACTGTGCAAGCGATAATATTGAAATGGAAGGAGTATCAGACCACTGCAAATCTACCAAGAACTGGCCGTCCTTCTAAACTTTCAGCTCATACAAGGAGAAGACTGATCAGAGATGCAGCCAAGAGGCCCATGATCACTCTGGATGAACTGCAGAGATCTACAGCTGAGGTGGGAGACTCTGTCCATAGGACAACAATCAGTCGTATATTGCACAAATCTAGCCTTTGTGGAAGAGTGGCAAGAAGAAAGCCATTTCTTAAAGATATCCATAAAAAGTGTTGTTTAAAGTTTGCCACAAGCCACCTGGGAGACACACCAAACATGTGGAAGAAGGTGCTCTGGTCAGATGAAACCAAAATTGAACTTTTTGGCAACAATGCAAAACGTTATGTTTGGCGTAAAAGCAACACAGCTCATCACCCTGAACATACCATCCCCACTGTCAAACATGGTGGTGGCAGCATCATGGTTTGGGCCTGCTTTTCTTCAGCAGGGACAGGGAAGATGGTTAAAATTGATGGGAAGATGGATGGAGCCAAATACAGGACCATTCTGGAAGAAAACCTGATGGAGTCTGCAAAAGACCTGAGACTGGGACGGAGATTTGTCTTCCAACAAGACAATGATCCAAAACATAAAGCAAAATCTACAATGGAATGGTTCAAAAATAAACATATCCAGGTGTTAGAATGGCCAAGTCAAAGTCCAGACCTGAATCCAATCGAGAATCTGTGGAAAGAACTGAAAACTGCTGTTCACAAATGCTCTCCATCCAACCTCACTGAGCTCGAGCTGTTTTGCAAGGAGGAATGGGAAAAAATTTCAGTCTCTCGATGTGCAAAACTGATAGAGACATACCCCAAGCGACTTACTGCTGTAATCGCAGCAAAAGGTGGCGCTACAAAGTATTAACTTAAGGGGGCTGAATAATTTTGCACGCCCAATTATTCTGTTTCTGATTTGTTAAAAAAGTTTGAAATATCCAATAAATGTCGTTCCACTTCATGATTGTGTCCCACTTGTTGTTGATTCTTCACAAAAAAAATACAGTTTTATATCTTTATGTTTGAAGCCTGAAATGTGGCAAAAGGTCGCAAAGTTCAAGGGGGCCAAATACTTTCGCAAGGCACTCTAGATATTTCACAACAGCAGTAGCCTATCCCAGGATAGGATTGCAGTGCTAGACAGCTAGCCTCGCTACTGCCTTGTCGGTTCACTCACCCTTCCCTTTAATTGTAATTTAAAGTTGGAAATAAAGCATGTCTATAAAACAAGGCATGTGTAGCACATCGCTGGCAGGGCAAGGCTGTCATTACTCTAAAACAAATGTTCCTCTCAAGGCCGTATATTGCCACGCCAGCCTGCCAGGCAGTGACTGTAATAAGGAGTGCAGTGAAGTCCCATAAGTTTTCTTTGTGTCTTTATGATGGTGGCAGGCTCAGCTCATTCACTGCAGGGTTATTTTGGTGATGTAATTGGTGATGTAAACTTGGTTGTTGGAGGCCTACAGAAGCTGGGGAGACAGGCTCCCAGTCCCACAGTTGGGTGTTGGAGGACAACAGAAGCTGGGGAGACAGGCTCCCAGTCCCACAGTTGGGTGTTGGAGGCCTACAGAAGCTGGGGAGACAGGCTCACAGTCCCACAGTTGGGTGTTGGAGGCCTACAGAAGCTGGGGAGACAGGCTCCCAGTCCCACAGTTGGGTGTTGGAGGCCTACAGAAGCTGGGGAGACAGGCTCCCAGTCCCACAGTTGGGTGTTGGAGGCCTACAGAAGCTGGGGAGACAGGCTCCCAGTCCCACAGTTGGGTGTTGGAGGACAACAGAAGCTGGGGAGACAGGCTCACAGTCCCACAGTTGGGTGTTGGAGGCCTACAGAAGCTGGGGAGACAGGCTCCCAGTCCCACAGTTGGGTGTTGGAGGCCTACAGAAGCTGGGGAGACAGGCTCCCAGTCCCACAGTTGGGTGTTGGAGGCCAACAGAAGCTGGGGAGACAGGCTCACAGTCCCACAGTTGGGTGTTGGAGGCCTACAGAAGCTGGGAGACAGGCTCCCAGTCCCACAGTTGGGTGTTGGAGGACAACAGAAGCTGGGGAGACAGGCTCCCAGTCCCACAGTTGGGTGTTGGAGGCCTACAGAAGCTGGGGAGACAGGCTCCCAGTCCCACAGTTGGGTGTTGGAGGACAACAGAAGCTGGGGAGACAGGCTCCCAGTCCCACAGTTGGGTGTTGGAGGCCTACAGAAGCTGGGGAGACAGACTCACAGTCCCACAGTTGGGTGTTGGAGGACAACAGAAGCTGGGAGACAGGCTCCCAGTCCCACAGTTGGGTGTTGGAGGCCTACAGAAGCTGGGGAGACAGGCTCCCAGTCCCACAGTTGGGTGTTGGAGGCCTACAGAAGCTGGGGAGACAGGCTCACAGTCCCACAGTTGGGTGTTGGAGGCCTACAGAAGCTGGGGAGACAGGCTCCCAGTCCCACAGTTGGGTGTTGGAGGCCTACAGAAGCTGGGGAGACAGGCTCCCAGTCCCACAGTTGGGTGTTGGAGGCCTACAGAAGCTGGGGAGACAGGCTCCCAGTCCCACAGTTGGGTGTTGGAGGCCTACAGAAGCTGGGGAGACAGGCTCCCAGTCCCACAGTTGGGTGTTGGAGGCCTACAGAAGCTGGGGAGACAGGCTCCCAGTCCCACAGTTGGGTGTTGGAGGCCTACAGAAGCTGGGGAGACAGACTCACAGTCCCACAGTTGGGTGTTGGAGGACAACAGAAGCTGGGGAGACAGGCTCCCAGTCCCACAGTTGGGTGTTGGAGGCCTACAGAAGCTGGGGAGACAGGCTCCCAGTCCCACAGTTGGGTGTTGGAGGCCTACAGAAGCTGGGGAGACAGGCTCACAGTCCCACAGTTGCATCTTATTACTGTATATGGCATATTTACGGCACATTTTTATCAAATGTGGCTATCAATTATTATATCAGTGAAGGAATGAAGGAATTCATAAAGGGATGGATGATTCAACCAGTCAATCAATCAGTAGATACTTGAATCCGTCCAACCAGACATCAATGACAAGTTGATGTCCATATCCGATAATAACCCTGTTTCCACCGTCCCCAGGTCCTATCTGGATGGACAACGTGCGTTGTGACGGCACAGAGAAGACTGTGAAAGACTGTAAACATAACGGCTGGGGTGTCAATGATTGCAAGCACTCTGAGGACCTTGGCGTGGTCTGCAGTCCGGAGCGACGACTGGACCAGGTCACGGGGTCACGTAATGGTCAGTCAGTGGCCCTGCATCCGGATGTCAGCGTCTCGCCCCAGTGGCAAAGCATCCTGGCCAGCCGCAGTAACTCCCGACAGGCCCATCATGGGAACGGACACCCTCCAGAGAGGCCCAGCCAGAGACAGCACCACTACAACCCGGTAGGTAGCATTGCACCTTATACTCTCTATCCCTGCTACTGCTAGTAGTAAAGTAGACATAACCTGAGACAACATCTATACAACCTAGTAAACAGCTACAGTGGGCACCACCAACTCTATAACTCTGGTACTTGCTAATGTCTGTTATTTGCTGATCAACCACCGATACTGCCAATCAATTAACCAATCAATCTATATATTTACTGTCCCAGTTGGAAATTATTCACTTAAGTCATTTGAATTTGAAAGTGTCCTTGATCAAACTTTTTTACAGCAAAGTTTTAAGAAATCCCCTCCCCCTCAGTATTCCAGCAAGGTGCGTATCCAGGAGGTGCGTCTGCGGCCCATCCTGATGCACACTAAGAAGCGGGCCCTGATCACTGAGGGCGTGGTGGAAGTGAAGCATGCTGGGAGATGGAGGCAGGTGTGTGACCTGGGCTGGAACCTCAACAGCAGCAGAGTGGTGTGTGGAATGCTGGGGTTCCCTGAGGCAGAACTACACAACGAAAGAACATACAAGTAAATAACCCACTCCATTCAGCTACAATATCTAGGATTAAGGGAAATGTATGTATGTATATATATATACATACATATATATATGTATTTTTTAAAACCTTTATTTAAACTAGGTAAGTCAGTTAAGAACACATTCTTATTTACAATAACAGCATAGGAACAGTGGGTTAACTGCCTGTTCAGGGGCAGAACGACAGATTTTTACCTTGTCAGCTCGGGGATTCGATCTAGCAACCTTTCAGTTACTGGCCCAACTCTCTAACCACTAGACTCCCTGCTCTAACCACTAGGCTCCCTGCTCTAACCGCTAGGCTCCCTGCTCTAACCGCTAGGCTCCCTGCTCTAACCGCTAGGCTCCCTGCTCTAACCACTAGGCTCCCTGCTCTATCCACTAGGCTCCCTGCTCTAACCACGAGGCTCCCTGCTCTAACCACTAGGCTCCCTGCTCTAACCACTAGGCTCCCTGCTCTAGCCACTAGGCTCCCTGCTCTAACCACTAGGCTCCCCGCTCTAACCACTAGGCTCCCGCTCTAACCACTAGGCTCCCCGCTCTAACCACTAGGCTCCCTGCTCTAACCACTAGGCTCCCTGCTCTAACCACTAGGCTCCCTGCTCTAACCACTAGGCTCCCTGCTCTAACCACTAGGCTCCCAGCTCTAACCACTAGGCTCCCTGCTCTAACCACTAGGCTCCCTGCTCTAACCACTAGGCTCCCTACTCAAACCACTAGGCTCCCCACTCTAACCACTAGGCTCCCTGCTCTAACCACTAGGCTCCCCGCTCTAACCACTAGGCTCCCTGTTCTAACCACTAGGCTCCCTGCCACCCCAAAATAATGGAAATGGTAATAAACCCCCCCAATATAAATAGAAATAGCACTATATACATCATAACAACTGTAGCAGTGATGAATAAATAAATGTCCATTGGGGTGGAAGCAGAGTAAAGACTGTTGAGGGAGTGGGGAGAATGACCATAGCAAATAGTTGGAAGGTGTAGGGGGTGGTTTTCGGACAGGGCTGAGGTTTTGTCTGGATGTACATGTCCTCATGTTTATGGTATTCATATTAGGAAGTCTCTCAGTTCTCAGACAAAACGTCCTCAGTTGTCAGACTCACTTACTTACTCATTGACACATTGACACATTGACACACTGACTCACCGACTCACTGACACACTGACACACTAACACACTGACTCACTGACTCACTGACACACTAACACACTCACTCACTGACACACTAACACACTGACACACTGACACATTGACACACTGACTCACTGACACACTGACACACTAACACACTGACACACTAACACACTGACTCACTGACTCACTGACACACTGACTCACTGACACACTAACACACTCACTCACTGACTCACTGACACACTCACTCACTCACTCACTCACTCACTCACTCACTCACTCACTCACTCACTCACTCACTCACTCACTCACTCAATAACACACTGACTCACTCACTCACTCACTGACTCACTCACTCACGGACCTAACTGTACTTCCTCTGACCCTGTGGAAATCGGTGGTATTAGGACACTGACTCACTGATACACTGACATACTGACACACTCACTCACTCACTCACTCACTCACTCACTCACTCACTCACTCACTCACTCACTCACTCACTCACTCACTCACACACTCACTCACTGACTCACTGACACACTGACTCACTGACACACTGACTCACTGACACACTGACATACTGACACACTGACACACTCACTCACTCACTCACTCACTCACTCACTCACTCACTCACTCACTCACTCACTCACTCACTCACTGACTCACTCACTCACAGACCTAACTGTACTTCCTCTGACCCTGTGGAAATCAGTGGTATTAGGACGGTTTAGCTTAGAACCGAGGGAGAACCAAGCATTAGCACGACTATTTCTGTCCCATCATGAATGAGTCCTCTGTCCAGACTGTCATGGACATCCTACTGTAATTATTTCCTAATGGTTTTGTCCTGTGTGACTCAAAGTGGAGACATTCATTCTCCATATAAGTAACCAGAAGGTTGCGAGTTCAAACCCCCGAGCTGACAAGGTACAAATCTGTCGTTCTGCCCCTGAACAGGCAGTTAACCCACTGTTCCCAGGCCGTCATTGAAAATAAGAATATGTTCTTAACTGACTTGCCTGGTTAAATAAAGGTTAAAAAAAAAATAAAAAAAATAAAAAAATATAGGCTGCAGCTACTGTAGCTACTGTGTGTGTGTGCGTGCGTGCGTGCATGCGTGCGTGCGTGTGACTGAACTGACCATAACATCTGTTCTGATTCCTGTATCGGTTTAAAGAGAGAGCTACTGTTTTAGCCGGTTCATTTCCTCACTAGACATTTCCCTGTCATGTTACATTCAAGTGAGGGGAGTTTCAAGACTGGATTGGTACATTTTCAGAGGTGATTAATTCCAATGAGATATTTAGCTCCATAATGGCACCGTGGAAGACAGAGGCCCTACCTAGGCTCATAGCCAGTATACTGGAATTGTAAGGGAGACGAGAGAGAAACAGGACAAGGTTGGTGTAGTCTGAAGGACTTCAGAAGAATTCATAGGCAGTTGAATTCTGTTGGCCTCTTGTTTTTAAACCTGTGAGGTCACAGAAACAATGTTCAAAGAAGGAGGAATGAAAGAAAGGAAAAAAGATGTCAACAGAAGAAGAAGAAAAATAAAGTAGGGAATAAATCAATAGACTGAGAGTGGATATATTCAGGAGTATTTGTCTGTTTGTTTTGACAAGTGCATGTGGTCCAATGGCCGTGTCCGAAATCTGTCTTACCTATAGGCTACTTACTAAAACTGCATACTGTGTACTTATTATTGTACGGGACATTTACATTATAGTCATTTAGTTGACGCTCTTATTCAGAGAGACTATCAGGAGCAATTAGGCTTAAGTGCCTTGCGACCTTTCACCCCTTCTTTACTGCTCGTTCATTTGGGTACAGCTTGTCACCTCAGCTAATTATAGGCTGGATCCCACATGGATCTGAGACGACTCTTCCTCAATAGTGTTCAGATAATTCTACTACATGAAAAGCCTAAATAAGTATGACATCAAGACACTTAAATCATACAACATTTTCTAAATATCAAATACTATAAAACATTATATTTTTGAAAACCCAAAATGCCTACTTTTTAGAACGCAAGTACAGATATTTGGCCATTATCTTTTCAGAGTTCAAACCGCCAGTTTGTTTTTCTGTCAGTATGTTTTATTCTCAGTTGAGTAAATAACAAGGCATTTGGGACGGCAGTGGTTGCTATCTATTTTCATTCAGTTGGGTCTCTGTGTCCTAGGGTTGACCTGGTGTTGTGTTCCGAAGGGACAAACGAGAGAACACATCTGGAAACGCACAACAAAAAGGGACTTTCTCATTGGCTAAATTCCATCTGTTTCAAAGCGTTTTCTTTGATTGCGTGCCTACTGAACTGTACCCCAGTGTTTGTGTGCCTGCTGGTCCAGCTAGTGAAAGCTTTATCCCTGGCACCACATCACTCTGATATGACCCAGAAAGGCAAGATTGTTTTTTTATACCTCAGATTAGACAGACATGTTTAAAGTCTGTATAGTTTATTAAGGCCAGTTTTGCTATTTTATAGTTTTGTTCTCATGGATTTTATTAGTATTTTAGTCCTGGTTGGTTGATAATTTAAGACACTACAGTTTTTATGTGTATCCCAATATTCCACATTCTAAAATAGAATGAGTGATTGACTTACTGATGATTGATTGATTTTAACATGGCTTAAAGGTGCAGTCTGTAACTTTGATAATTATCACATTCGTCCAAGAACCCAAAATGAAAATATCATTTATTTCACAGAAAATGAAAGTTACTGTAGTCCTAACCCAGTAGAACCCAATTAGGACTGGCATGACCTGGCATGAATTGACCTACAGTAGCTTGTTCAGACAGTCTCTGGTCCATTCTTAGAAAGCTCAAACGAGACCAGAGCATATGGCTCCTGTCCCCTCCTGGCTCTTGTCCGTGTCTACTGGTCTGGATGAGACCCTGGAGATGTTGTAATTGTAGGTTGGCTAGTACTGAGGCTCTTCAGGTTTCTGCCCTGCTTGCCGCCAGAGAAAAAAACACCCCAATTATAGCTGTGTGTGTGTGTGTGTATGTGTGTCTGTCTGTTAATGGCTGTAAGTGCGTGTGTGTGTATGCATGCATCGTGTGTGTGTGTGTGTGTGTGTGTGTGTGTGTGTGTGTGTGTGTGTGTGTGTGTGTGTGTGTGTGTGTGTGTGTGTGTGTGTGTGTGTGTGTGTGTGTGTGTGTGTGTGTGTGTGTGTGTGTGTGTGTGTGTGTGTGTGTGTGTGTGTGTGTGTGTGTGTGTGTGTGTGTGTGTGTGGAACTGAGCCACTCAGACTACCCAGGGTTTTCTACTGTCTCCAATTATAGCTTGGGCCCAGCTGTGGCCCCACTGTGTCAGCAACTGTCTGTCTCTCTCTGTCACCGTGGAGATTAGAGGTCCTACAATTGATTAATTGCGCTTCAGCCCAGATGGGGGTGTATCATTTTCCTTAGAGTGACATTTTTTGTAACCGATTCGGTCTCGGTTGGTGTCTCAGATCTGAGAAACCTGAGGGATCTAATGTGAGCTTGTCTCTAATTTATATAGCTTCTTTTGATTTATGGGGCGGCAGGGTAGCCTAGTGGTTAGAGCGTTGGACTAGTAACCGGAAGGTTGACAAGGTACAAATCTGTCGTTCTGCCCCTGAACAGGCAGTTTACCCACTGTTCCTAGGCTGTCATTGAAAATAAGAATTTGTTCTTAACTGACTTGCCTAGTTAAATAAAGGTAAAATAAATGTAGGCCTATGTATGGCGGGCGGCTGTGCTTTATGTGGTTTTGGCGTTTAACTGTGGTTGTCAGCCCAAGCTGTAATTCATTCAGTTGTGTTTTGACTGACGTGTTTTATTGCATGTACTGTACTTGCATAAGAGATCGTCCATAGCCAAGGAGGAGCTCACAGGCTATCATCTCTGAGCCCATAGAAAGAGGATCATCCATGATAGGAGGACACAGACTATGCAACTTCATCTGGACAACTCAAAACTGTGGATCTAAGATCGATGGTTCCCAGCAATCACTATCCTGACAAAGACATTTGGTGTTGAAAGTAGTTGCTATTCATATCCGGGGTTCAAACATTGCATGGGGTACTTCTTCTGGCACTGCAGGGTAAGGGAGGAAGATGCTGGAGAGGGAGAGGGAGAGGTGAAGGGGGAGAGAAAGTGCTAAAGTGGTAAGGAAAGCAAGGGAGTGTGACGGTGATGAAAAAAAGAAACAGCAGGAAGGTTGTTGTCGTTTAGCAACAGGGGTGGGTCCCTCTAATTAGCCTCTCTCTCTCTCTCTCTCTCTCTCTCTCTCTCTCTCTCTCTCTCTCTCTCTCTCTCTCTCTCTCTCTCTCTCCCCTCTCTCTCTCTCTCTCTCTCTCTCTCTCTCTCTCTCTCTCTCTCTCTCTCTCTCTCTCTCTCTCTCTCTCTCTCTCTCTCTCTCCCTCTCTCTCTCTCTCTCTCTCTCTCTCTCTCTCTCTCTCTCTCTCTCTCTCTCTGTCTCTCTCTCCCTCTCTCTGTCTCTCTCTCTCCTCTCTCTCTCTCTCTCTCTCTCTCTCTGTCTCTCGCTCTCTCTCTCTCTCTCTCTCTCTCTCTCTCTCTCTCTCCCCTCTCTCTCTCTCTCTCTCTCTCTGTCTCTCTCTCTCTCTCTCTCTCTCTCTCTCTCTCTCTCTCTCTCTCTCTCTCTCTCTCTCTCTCTCTCTCTCTCTCTCTCTCTCTCTCTCTCGGTAAACGAGGGGTAGAGCCTGTAACACACTGATTATACAGGCAGACTGGGGTTCTGGGAAGGAGAACCGTTAAACACATTTAAACACATACCATTACAGAGTCAGAGGTGTAGTGAACAGTAGTTCTGTTTTCTAACCCACCTGCTCAATATGTGTGTTCATACAAGTGTTCATAATATTCACTTGCTAGCTAATTAACATCTGTACAATCATATTAGAGAAAGAGGGATATGTGCACCCTAAATATAGTACCTTCAGAAAGTATTCACACTCCTTGACTTTTTCCACATTTTGTTGTGTTACGGACTCAATTTAAAATGAATTCAATAGAGATTTTGTGTTACTGGCCTGCACTCAATACACCATAATGTCAAACTGGAATTCTGTTTTTTTTAAATGAAAAGCTGAAATGTCTTAGTGTTTAATATGATTATTGAATGACTACCTCATCTCTGTACCCCACAATACAATCATCTGTAAGGTCCATCGAGCAGTGAATTTGAAACACGGATTTAACCACAAAGACCAGGGAGGTTTTCCAATGCTTCGCCAAAGAAGAGCACCTATTGGTAGATGGGTAAACATTAAAAACAGCAGACGTTGAATACCCCTTTGAGCCTGGTGAAGTTATAAATTACACTTTGGGTGGTGTATCAATACACCCAGTCACCACAAAGACACAGGTGTCCTTCCTAACTCAGTTGCCGGAGAGGAAGGAAACCGCTCAGGGATTTCACCATGAGGCCAATGGTGATTTTAAAACAGTTACAGAGTTTAATGGCCGTGATAGGAGAAAACTGAGGATGGATCCACAACATTGTAGTTTCTCCACAATACTAACATATTGGGAAAATAAGGAAGCCTGTACATGCATCCTTTTTGCAATAAGGTGCTAAAGTAAAACTGCAAACAAATTGGTCAAAGTAATAAACTTTATGTCCTGATTATAAAGTGTCATGTTTGGGGGAAATCCAACACAACACACCACTGTTCATGGCAGAGTTACAGTTTTGACTTAATTATATCGGCTTGAAAATCCATGTCAAGAGTTGAGGGACAAACAACTTGAGCTTGTGCAAATATTATACAATACAGGTGAGCAAAGCTCTTAGAGACTTACCCAGAAATACTAATCAGCTGTAATCGCTGCCAAAGTTGATTCTAACATGTATTGACTCAGGGGTGTGAATGCTCATGTAAATGAGATATTTATGTATTTCATTTTTAATAAATTAGCAAAAAAAATCTAAAAACATGTTTTCACTTTGTCATTATGGGGAATTCTGTGTAGATCGGTGAGAGAAAAACATATATTTAATCAATTTTGAGTTCAGGTTGTAACACAACTAAATGTGGAATAAGTATGGAGGGAGTATGAATACTTTCAGAGGACACTGTATCTTCAAAGACAGGAGAAGTAGCATGAATAAAGTTAGAGTAGTAGTAACAATACATGGGTTTTATATAGCACTTTTTTCTAATGCTTTGAAGTTAGGTTGAAGTTAAGGGAATTTAGGTGAAGTTCAACCAAATATACTGTAACTGAATCAAAGGAGTCTGGGAAATGGTTGATATGTGGTTTTCTTTCCTCGGTGCTCAATTTAGTCAGTGCCAGTGTGGTGAGGGAAATAGTTGGTTTGATTGGTGTGTGGTGAGGTCACAATTATGTCACAGACATTCTCTCCCCTGGTTACGTGTGTGTGGGTGTGTGTGTGTGTATGCTGGCGCGCCTTTGCGTATATGTGTGTGTCTATTCTCTGGGTTTCGAACGTTTTACAACAGAGACACATGGTAGACACATCCAAGTTATTTTACGAATTTCATTTAAGAATAAGTGTTCAATTCAATTTGCAGCGTGTGTGTCTGTCTCAATCCACCACAAGTCCTTTAGCATGATTGGCATGGCATTATTTTTGCATTTGAGCTAACATTCAATCCTTTGCACTCTTCAGCTGCTGTAGATGCTGAATCAGTTCCTGCTGCAGTATATGTCTGTCTGAAACTTACATATACATATAATTCAACTTTTGATGGCTTAAGCTAACATCCACAGGGATGCTGGCTAATGTTGACTGCAATGCTTCCCACAGTTGAGTTGGCTTGATGTCAGTCAAGTTGGCTTGATGTCAGTTGGGTGGAGGACCATTCTTTATACACACGGGAAACTGTTGAGTGTGAAAAACCCAGCAGCGTTGCAGTTCTTTACACAAACCGGTGAGCCTGGCACCTACCACCATACCCTGTTTAAAGGCACTTCAGTCTTTTGTCTTGCCCATTCACCCTCTGAATGTCACACATTCACAATCCATGCCTCTATTGTGTAAAGGCTTAGAAATCCCCCTTTAACCCGTCTCCTCCCCTTCATCTACACTGATTGAAGTGGATTTAACGAGTGACATCAATAAGGGATCATAGCTTTCACCTTGTATCACCTGGTCAGTCTATGACATGGAAAAAGCAGGTGTTCTTAATGTTTTGTATACTCAGTGTATACCTCCATTTATTTATGTAACTGGTACTGGGCCACATTCAGATGAGTCTTGTGAGGCTTGTGGGCATCCTAAAGCAAATACAACTGACATGTATTTGTTTGTGAGAGTCTCATCTTTCCATGGAATGGTTATATTAGTTTGTAGACCAAACCGTTCTGACGCTACAGATGTTTTCGTGAGAAGAACGATTTTTGGGCTGTCTCCTGGTCCGACAAACACCGCAGTTGTGGCTACCAGCTCTCAGTCTCACATCAGAATTAGACATTCATCCATGTTCCTCAAGCATAAACATTTAGAAGTTGTTCCGAACATCAAATTTCGAAGTGTTTAAAGTTAAGTTCAGGCATTAACTCTGAATTCTTAAGGTTAGGCATTAACTCTGAATTCTTAAGGTTAGGCATTAACTCTGAATTCTTAAGGTTAGGCATTAATTAACTCTGAATTCTTAAGGTTAGGCATTAACTCTGAATTCTTAAGGTTAGGCATTAACTCTGAATTCTTAAGGTTAGGCATTAACTCTGAATTCTTAAGGTTAGGCATTAACTCTGAATTCTTAAGGTTAGGCATTAACTCTGAATTCTTAAGGTTAGGCATTAACTCTGAATTCTTAAGGTTAGGCATTAACTCTGAATTCTTAAGGTTAGGCATTCATTCTGAATTCTTAAGGTTAGGCATTATGTCACGCCTTGGTCATTGTATTTTGTGTTTTCGTTATATATTTGTTCAGGCCAGGGTGTGACATGGGTTTATTGTTTTGTCGTATTGGGTTTTTTGTAGGCATTGGGATTGTGGTTGATTAGGGGTGTGTCTAGTATAGGCTTGGCTGCCTGAGGCGGTTCTCAATCAGAGTCAGGTGATTCTCGTTGTCTCTGATTGGGAACCATATTTAGGTAGCCGGGGTTTCACTGTGTATTTCGTGGGTGATTGTTCCTGTCTCTGTGTAGTGTTCACCAGATAGGCTGTATTAGGTTTTCACGTTCCGTTTGTTGTTTTTGTATAATTATAAGTTATTTCATGTATCGCTCTTCTACATTAAAGACATGAGTAACCACCACGCTGCTGTTCGGTCCGACTCTCTTTCGACAAACGAACGCCGTTACACATTAATTCTGAATTCTTAAGGTCAGGCATTCATTCTGAAAGGTTACTTATGATAAAGGTTAAGGTCTGGGATAGGCTTAAAACAAAAATATTAAAAATAACTTTACATCATTGGATTTAAACTTACAACCTTTGGAATTAGAGGCAGACTCTTACTCTCATCCAGCATACAACACCAAAACCTACTTGAAGGTAACAGTGCTTACTGTTGCCTCTAGTGGCCAGTTTCCACTCCATCTCCTGACGCCCTGTGACATGGATGGACATTGAATACTGACTTGTATCATGGGTGACCTGGTGGCCTTCCATTGGCGGATGCGATGGATTGAGATGCAGCACATGCAACAAAAAAGACATCTTTACCTTAAACAGACAGATTTTGCTGGGTATTTGTTATTATACTAGTTTGATTTCCCCGAGGGCACGGACATCGACTCTAGGGGTCTAATAGTTCAACCTTTGATGCTTTGAAGGGATAGTTCACCCAAATGACACGTTGTTTCCTGTCAAGAAAGCTAGCTATCTTAAAAGAGCCGTTGTGCCAGGAACCGAAAGGTCGCTGGTTCGAATCCCTGAGCTGACTAGGTGAAAAATCTGTCAATGTGCCTTGAGCAAGGCAGTTAACCCTTATTTCTCCTGTAAGTTGCTCTGGATAAGAGCGTCTGCAAAGGTTTTACCCGAGAAAGCACATGTTTTGCCTATGACTAAGGATAAAAAGCATAACTTTCAAGGGATCACAGCTAACTGACTTCACTCCCTGAACTTGCTTCCCGACTCTCGTTACAGTGTTAATGTGCCGTTAAAAGGTAAACATTTTAAAAGTTCAACAAAAAATATTTACTATTAGGCCTCAGTGATGAGAGATGATATTACAGTAAATGCATAATGCTTCTGTATGTAATTCTATATTTAGGTCAACAACAAAAATAGTGCAAGGAGGTACCATACCAGAAAGAAGTGACATCTACTTTCCCACTGTAACAGGACTTAACTCTAACTACTTTACAACACCAGGGCTGAAACAATGTCTCTCTTCATTCCAACATCCTCCTTTGTAGACTTTGTGACTAGCAAGGCAGGAATGTGTTAGTTTCATGTTGGAAATCCAAATATCCTGTGTTATGAATATCCGTAGATGTATTTGTTTCCCTAAGTGCAGCTGACTGAGTTGTGTGTGTGCGTGTGTGTATGTGTGTGCGTTGGTGTGTGTGTGTGTGTGTGTGTAGTCTAGTCTGCCTCAGCTCCTGTTTGGCACTCTCGGCATCTAGGGGTGGGAACTGTGGGACGGCTATTTCGATGCAGATCAACCGTGTTTGTGTGTGTGTATGTGAGCGAGTGGGAGGGAGGGAGAGAGGGAGTTTCTCGGACAGACTGACCAGTTCTTACGGTTAAAGTGTGCCAACACTGTTTGTTTGTGTGTGTGTTTTGTTTCAACCTTTTCCCAGCAATGTCGTCCATAGTTGGTGTTGAAAGTCACATTTTTTCAGCCTACGCATATGGTTGGTTGGTATAATGAGTAGTTTCAAAAGGAGAGGTATTTAGTTTGAATCCCTTTCTCGCTTTCAAGAGTAATTTACAAATGTTGTTGTACTAGCAATGTTCTTGTAAAATGCCAAGTAAGCGTTTGTTATTGAAGTCATAGTCCCTCCCTGTTTTATTCTGTTTACTTCCATTTGGTGCATAATGAATACAACCCAGCTGTTTGAGCAGATCTACTGTGTGTTGGCAACAGACATCATTGTTTTTCTCTTAAAGCCTGGCTTAGCTGGGTGTACATAGACCTACTACACTCTGACCAGTCATTCTAAACATACACACAGACCTAGGCTAGACATCTACACCCCAACATAAAGGAAAGAGAGACAGGAAGTGTTGGTCAGAGAGAAGAAGGGAAATTTCACGATCCCACTTACACACACACACACACACAACGATTTACTGTATCTCAACACAGATGGGCCTCTCTTTAGGCTGACAATATGTATCTATGTTAGTGTATTTCTACTGGTTGGCATCTGTAAGGCCAGTATGAAAGGTACAGATGCTTCTAGGACATAACTGTTTCTGTCTGTGTCCATGTACACCAACAACACATGCCTACCGATGTGGCTGATAAACAGTGTGTGTGAGGGAATCATTCTGTGTGGCATGGACCATACAAACACCAGATATCTACAGTCAGTGTTTGGGTATCACTGTGTGTGGCATGGACCATACAAACACCAGATATCTACAGTCAGTGTTTGGGTATCACTGTGTGTGGCATGGACCATACAAACACCAGATATCTACAGTCAGTGTTTGGGTATCACTGTGTGTGGCATGGACCATACAAACACCAGATATCTACAGTCAGTGTTTGGGTATCACTGTGTGTGGCATGAACCATACAAACACCAGATATCTACAGTCAGTGTTTGGGTATCACTGTGTGTGGCATGAACCAAGCACATCAGACAGGTGTCGTCTACAAAAGCTAACTCAGTGGGTAAGCTTCAGTCATCACACCTCACAGGATGAACAGGTGCTTCACGAAACCTCAACTAATCAACGGAAGAGATACTAACGTCCTTTTCTATTTTTCCTGTTTCTTCACAGGAAAATCTGGGACACCAAGCTTGCTGATCCATCCACAAAGTAAGACCAACTCAGATGTTGGAACATCTCAACTAACTACAAATTATTTGTTCTCCAGATGTTGATACTGTTTGTGTATGTGATTTTAGCACACATGACTGTAAGTCATTTTGGATAAAAGTGTCTGCTAAATAGCATCTACTATACAGTATATCTACTATAGTAATGCATTATAAAGTATTCATACGAAGTGTTCCTGGAGAGTGCTTCTCTTGTTCCTCTTCTTCATGGAACGGAGATGACATAAATGACCAGACATTAGCTATGCACAGTCTAGTTATTCTAGTAGGAGTGTATACCAGTCTGGTAGGCTAGTCTGAGTCTAGTTATTCTAGTAGGAGTGTATACCAGTCTGGTAGGCTAGTCTGAGTCTAGTTATTCTAGTAGGAGTGTATAAAGTCTGGTAGGCTAGTCTGAGTCTAGTTATTCTAGTAGGAGTGTATACAATCTGGTAGGCTAGTCTGAGTCTAGTTATTCTAGTAGGAGTGTATACCAGTCTGGTAGGCTAGTTTGAGTCTAGTTATTCTAGTAGGAGTGTATACCAGTCTGGTAGGCTAGTTTGAGTCTAGTTATTCTAGTAGGAGTGTATACCAGTCTGGTAGGCTAGTTTGAGTCTAGTTATTCTAGTAGGAGTGTATACCAGTCTGGTAGGCTAGTCTGATTCTAGTTATTCTAGTAGGAGTGTATACCAGTCTGGTAGGCTAGTCTGAGTCTAGTTATTCTAGTAGGAGTGTATACCAGTCTGGTAGGCTAGTCTGAGTCTAGTTATTCTAGTAGGAGTGTATAAAGTCTGGTAGGCTAGTCTGAGTCTAGTTATTCTAGTAGGAGTGTATAAAGTCTGGTAGGCTAGTCTGAGTCTAGTTATTCTAGTAGGAGTGTATACCAGTCTGGTAGGCTAGTTTGAGTCTAGTTATTCTAGTAGGAGTGTATACCAGTCTGGTAGGCTAGTCTGATTCTAGTTATTCTAGTAGGAGTGTATACCAGCCTGGTAGGCTAGTCTGAGTCTAGTTATTCTAGTAGGAGTGTATACAATCTGGTAGGCTAGTCTGAGTCTAGTTATTCTAGTAGGAGTGTATACAATCTGGTAGGCTAGTCTGAGTCTAGTTATTCTAGTAGGAGTGTATACCAGTCTGGTAGGCTAGTCTGAGTCTAGTTATTCTAGTAGGAGTGTATACCAGTCTGGTAGGCTAGTCTGAGTCTAGTTATTCTAGTAGGAGTGTATAAAAGTCTGGTAGGCTAGTTTGAGTCTAGTTATTCTAGTAGGAGTGTATACCAGTCTGGTAGGCTAGTCTGAGTCTAGTTATTCTAGTAGGAGTGTATACCAGTCTGGTAGGCTAGTCTGAGTCTAGTTATTCTAGTAGGAGTCTATACCAGTCTGGTAGGCTAGTCTGAGTCTAGTTATTCTAGTAGGAGTGTATACCAGTCTGGTAGGCTAGTCTGAGTCTAGTTATTCTAGTAGGAGTGTATACCAGTCTGGTAGGCTAGTCTGAGTCTAGTTATTCTAGTAGGAGTGTATAAATCTGGTAGGCTAGTCTGAGTCTAGTTATTCTAGTAGGAGTGTATACCAGTCTGGTAGGCTAGTCTGAGTCTAGTTATTCTAGTAGGAGTGTATAAAGTCTGGTAGGCTAGTCTGAGTCTAGTTATTCTAGTAGGAGTGTATACCAGTCTGGTAGGCTAGTCTGAGTCTAGTTATTCTAGTAGGAGTGTATACAATCTGGTAGGCTAGTTTGAGTCTAGTTATTCTAGTAGGAGTGTATACCAGTCTGGTAGGCTAGTCTGAGTCTAGTTATTCTAGTAGGAGTGTATAAAAGTCTGGTAGGCTAGTCTGAGTCTAGTTATTCTAGTAGGAGTGTATACCAGTCTGGTAGGCTAGTCTGAGTCTAGTTATTCTAGTAGGAGTGTATAAAGTCTGGTAGGCTAGTTTGAGTCTAGTTATTCTAGTAGGAGTGTATAACAGTCTGGTAGGCTAGTCTGAGTCTAGTTATTCTAGTAGGAGTGTATAAAGTCTGGTAGGCTAGTCTGAGTCTAGTTATTCTAGTAGGAGTGTATACCAGTCTGGTAGGCTAGTCTGAGTCTAGTTATTCTAGTAGGAGTGTATACCAGTCTGGTAGGCTAGTCTGAGTCTAGTTATTCTAGTAGGAGTGTATACCAGTCTGGTAGGCTAGTCTGAGTCTAGTTATTCTAGTAGGAGTGTATAAAAGTCTGGTAGGCTAGTTTGAGTCTAGTTATTCTAGTAGGAGTGTATACCAGTCTGGTAGGCTAGTCTGAGTCTAGTTATTCTAGTAGGAGTGTATAAAGTCTGGTAGGCTAGTCTGAGTCTAGTTATTCTAGTAGGAGTGTATACCAGTCTGGTAGGCTAGTCTGAGTCTAGTTATTCTAGTAGGAGTGTATACCAGTCTGGTAGGCTAGTCTGAGTCTAGTTATTCTAGTAGGAGTGTATAAAGTCTGGTAGGCTAGTCTGAGTCTAGTTATTCTAGTAGGAGTCTATACCAGTCTGGTAGGCTAGTCTGAGTCTAGTTATTCTAGTAGGAGTGTATACAATCTGGTAGGCTAGTCTGAGTCTAGTTATTCTAGTAGGAGTCTATACCAGTCTGGTAGGCTAGTCTGAGTCTAGTTATTCTAGTAGGAGTGTATAAAGTCTGGTAGGCTAGTCTGAGTCTAGTTATTCTAGTAGGAGTGTATAAAAGTCTGGTAGGCTAGTTTGAGTCTAGTTATTCTAGTAGGAGTGTATAAAAGTCTGGTAGGCTAGTTTGAGTCTAGTTATTCTGTAGGATAAAGTCTGGTAGGATTAGTCTGAGTCTAGTTATTCAAAGTAATAAGTGTATAAAGTCTGTAGTCTAGTCTAGTTATTCTAGTATTATCTTACCAGTCTGGTAGGCTATTGAGTCTAGTTATTCTAGTAAGTAATACATTGGTAAACATAGTCCAGTCTAGTTATTCTAGTAATAGTGTATAAACGTCTTAGGCAAGTTCCAGTCAGTTATTCTAGTGGAGTCTATACCAGTCTGGTTGGTTATCTATAAAGTCTAGTTATTCTAGTAGGATTGTATAAAGTCTGGTAGGCTAGTCTGAGTCTAGTTATTCTAGTAGAGTCTATACCAGTCTGGTAGGCTAGTCTGGGTCACAGTTTTCTAGTCATGTATCATCTGGAAGACCCTAGCAGTCTAGTTATTCTAGTAGAGTGTATACCAGTCTGGCAGGCAGTCTGAGTCTAGTTATTCAGTAGGAGTGTATACCAGTCTGCCTCAGGCTAGTCTGAGTCAAGTTATTCTAGTAGCCAGTGTATACCAGTCTGGTAGGCTAGTCTGAGTCTAGTTATTCTAGTAGGAGTGTATAAAGTCTGGTAGGCTAGTCTGAGTCTAGTTATTCTACCATCTATCACCAGTCTGGTAGGCTAGTCTAAGTCTAGTTATTCTAGTAGGTTGTATACAATCTGGTAGGCTAGTCTGAGTCTAGTTATTCTAGTAGGAGTCTATACCAGACAGGTAGGCTAGTCTGAGTCTAGTTATTCTAGTAGGAGTGTATACCAGTCTGGTAGGCTAGTCTGAGTCTAGTTATTCTAGTAGGAGTGTATAAAGTCTGGTAGGCTAGTCTGAAGTCTAGTTATTCTAGTGGAGTGTATGGGACAGTCTGGTAGGCTAGTCTGAGTCTAGTTATTCTAGTAGGAGTCTATACCAGTCTGGTAGGCTAGTCTGAGTCTAGTTATTTGTGATAAAATATGTGATTTAACTGCCACACAATCCAAAGTAATAAGGTTGATATTGTAGTCTATCAAAGTAATCAGACCAATTATCTTACTGAATTCAATTTTGAGTATATTGAACTTCTTGACTTAAGTAATACATTTGAAACATATTCCACTACCACAACAATACTTGTAAAGAATTAAAGCAAGTTCCATCAATTTTTCTTAATGGAAAATTACCATCTAGTATGTTATAATGTGTTATAAAGCATTCTAATACACTTACAACCTCTTCTCTCCCCCTTCCTAGGCTGAGCCTCATGGCTAGTAAGAAAAGTTACTGGGTAGAGAAGGTTCACTGCCTGGGGTCAGAGACCAGCCTATCAGAGTGTCACACTAAGCTGTCCATCCCACTTAGCCCCTCCCCCTGTAAGAGTGGGAGACACGCTGTGGCGAGGTGTGTACTGGGACCACAGTTTACTGTACTCATGTGATGTTGGAAAAGATTAAGACCCCAGATTTGTATTATTTATTTTTATTTTTATTTAACTAGGCAACATTACGAACAACTTATTTTCAATGACAGCCTAGGAACAGTCCATGGTTCACTGTGCTAGTAGCTCAAACCTTGCCACTGTCTTTCAATCTCCTTCTCTTAAAAAGTGCTACTAACTCATATGCCAATAATATTTATTATCCCTTAATATTGTTGAGTACTGTTAACAAATATTATGTTGTCTGTGTCTAAATGTATTTGTGTTCTCCTAATCTAGCCGGTCATTGAGATGGCCCCAGGCTTATTATTCCTGTGGAGGTATTTGAAGGAGGGGATAGTTTTTTCACCATTAGACCACCTGTGGGACCTCAACTCAGCCAGCGTGGTGTGCAGGGAGCTGGGCTTCGGAACTGCCAAGGAGGCCCTCACTGGAGCTCACATGGGACAAGGTAGGCTAGGACTCTATCTGCTATTCTCTGTCTTTTTGTCTGACTCTGTCTTTCCTACAGGGGTCAAGGGTTAGACTGTTATTATCTCTGGCAAAGGAAAAAGTTCACCAAAGTTTTGCCATGTGAACATCCTGCCCTGCCTGTTTCATTCGGGGTCTTTTGCACCTGAGGGAACACACCCATGATAAAGCTGTATATGTCTGTATGTTTGTCCTGGCTTAGGTCATAGGAACAGTGTACCCTGAGTACCTTAGACTGTTTACGATTCCAATGTGAGTCAGAGGGACTTTTCCTGCCACGTTTAGGACTGATCTTAGGACTCCACGCCCGTCTGCTGCTGAATGGTCTGAGAATGGATGGATGGATCTGTGGTTCACACATTGTTAGCGGGTTTCCTCTGCTAACAATGTCCTCCAGCCTGGTCACTGCAGCTGTAGTGTAAATCAAAGCACCATGTCTGCCACATGTTGACTAAGTTCTGCAGGCCACATTAACATACTGTACTATATGTGATGTTGGAAAAGATTAAGAGTCCAGATTTGTATTATTTATTTTTATTTTTATTTAACTAGGTAAGTCAGTTAAGAACAAATTCTTATTTTCAATGACAGCCTAGGAACAGTAGAGGTTAACTGAGCAGTGGCTTCTCAAACAATGCCTGGTACATCTCTAACTCTAGTTACTGTTAGAGGAAAGTGCACTGTTCTCACAATGCCAATTACATTTATTATCCCTCTAGTTATTGTTGAGGAATGAGCACTGTTCTCAAATAATGCCTGGTTACATCTCTAAATCTAGTTACTGTTAAAGGAATGAGCACTGTTCTCAAGTTAATGCCTGGTTACATTTGTATTATTAGTTACTTTTAGAGGAATTTTAGCACTTTTCTCAACAATGCCTGGTTACATTTTGTCTCATCACTGCAACTCCCAATGAGTTCAAGGGCTGAGCACTGTTCTCAACAATGCCTGGTTACATCTCTACCTCTAGTTACTGTTAGAGGAATGAGCACTGTTCTCAAAACTGGTTACATCTCTACCTCTGTTACTGTTAGAGGAATGACAAGCCATTCCTCATCATCATGCCTGGTTCATCTCTACCTCTAGTTACTGTTAGAGGAATGAGCACTGTTATCAACAATGCCTGGTTACATCTCTACCTCTAGTTACTGTTAGAGGAATGAGCACTGTTCTCAACAATGCCTGGTTACATCTTTACCTCTAGTTACTGTTAGAGGAATGAGCACTGTTCTCAACAATGACTGGTTACATCTCTACCTCTAGTTACTGTTAGAGGAATGAGCACTGTTCTCAACAATGACTGGTTACATCTCTACCTCTAGTTACTGTTAGAGGAATGAGCACTGTTCTCAACAATGCCTGGTTACATCTCTACCTCTAGTTACTGTTAGAGGAATGAGCACTGTTCTCAACAATGACTGGTTACATCTCTACCTCTAGTTACTGTTAGAGGAATGAGCACTGTTCTCAACAATGCCTGGTTACATCTCTACCTCTAGTTACTGTTAGAGGAATGAGCACTGTTCTCAACAATGACTGGTTACATCTCTACCTCTAGTTACTGTTAGAGGAATGAGCACTGTTCTCAACAATGCCTGGTTACATCTCTACCTCTAGTTACTGTTAGAGGAATGAGCACTGTTCTCAACAATGACTGGTTACATCTCTACCTCTAGTTACTGTTAGAGGAATGATGGTAAACATTAAGACACAACCACTGAACATTACAAATCAGTACTACTTACTACTTACACTTGAAAATAATTAGTAGACGGGACCCCACATTTTTATGTTCACTACATTAAATATTTATGTTCAAGTATCTTCAATCGTTACAGTTCAGAATACATAATGCAATTTAGTGACAAAGTTTATAAAACATCAAACAGTATTTACAACTTTGAAAGATAACCTTATGGAGGTGATGTCTGTTTATTACTTTAAGTATTGACACTGATATACTTTGAGTTGGGACACTCCAATGGTTCTAGGCACCTGGTTTCCACCCCCAAAAATGTTAGCAGAACTAATGACTTTTTACAGTGTGTGAGGTCACGCACACAAAGAGCTCTGATTGGATACGAGATATGATAGAGTTCACAGGCTACATCTGCTGTACCTCACTGGGAAAGAAGACCAATCTAAAGTTTACACAAAAACATTTCTCCTTTGAAAATGAGACCTTGAAAGGAGAGAATGTAAAGTATGATACAGCAAGAACTGGACAAAGTAGGAGAAAATTGAATGGGAAATTATTGGGAGTGAATTTTCCTTTTGCTGACTGTTTACAGCACTTTGATCATTGGTAGTGACATCAATGAAACTGAAACCAACGTCTGAACACATCAGCTGCCATTTGAACTCTCGTCATCACCACCATCATCATCATCATCATCATCATCATCGTCAGCTTCTATTTTCAAATCTGACCAATACTATATTATCATTTCTACTACTATATGTCATTTACTCTGAGGTGGTATACGTACACAGTTGTGTGTGTGTGTGTCCCTCGTGGTGTGCTGTGTTGGTCCTGGTAAGTTAAACTGTGGTTGTTCTGATCTACCTACTCACATATTTGATGTGGTATTCTACTCACCGACAGAAAGGTTTGGGTCAGGAAGTGGGTTGTGTTTAGCCTATTTAGTGTGGGTGGATGTGTACCCAGTCCTTGTGACCAATATGGATGGAGGCCGACATTCTATCATTATAGATAACCAACATAGAAGACCAATATAGGCCTGCAATCACCAACTCTCTCGCTCTCGCTCTCTTTTGCTCTCTCTCTCTAGGTACTGGTCCTATCCATATTAACAGTGTCCAGTGTTTGGGGACAGAGAAGTCTATCCTAGAATGTAACTTCCAGGATGCCCCTCTATGGACGTTCAAACACACCCAGGACGCCTCAGTACGCTGCAACGTCCCCAAGCTTGGCCTGGACAGCATGGTTAGAACATACACAAATCCCATTATTATATACACATTAGATACATAACTCTAAACATTTGACTTGCCAAACTTACAGGTTTATAAAATACATCATTGAAATTGAAATGTATTTTTCTCCTCTTCCTCTTCTTCCTCCTTCCTCTCCTCTTCCTCCTCCTACCTCTCCTCTTCCTCCTCCTCCTACCTTTCTACCCTCCTTCCTCTGCTAACACCTCCTCCTCCTAACCTCCTTCCTCTCCTCTTCCTCCTCCTCCTACCTTTCTACCCTCCTTCCTCTGCTAACACCTCCTCCTCCTAACCTCCTTCCTCTCCTCTTCCTTCTCCTACCTCTCCTCTTCCTCCTCCTCCTAACCTCCTCCTTCCTCCTCCTCACCCCAGGTGAGGTTGGCGGGAGGCAGGGAGCCAGGTGAGGGCCGTGTGGAGGTACTGATGGATGTAGGGGGTCGTAAGAGATGGGGGTCAGTCTGCAGTGAGAACTGGGGGATCAACGAAGCCATGGTGGTCTGTCGACAGCTGGGTCTGGGATTCGCATCCCGAGCACACCAGGTACGGAAACACACCTATGAAACCCTATTCTCTGTATAGAAACACACCTATGAAACCCTATTCTCTGTATAGAAACACACCTATGAAACCCTATTCTCTGTATAGAAACACACCTATGAAACACACCTATGAAACCCTATTCTCTGTATAGAAACACACCTATGAAACACACCTATGAAACCCTATTCTCTGTATAGAAACACACCTATGAAACCCTATTATCTGTATAGAAACACACCTTTGAAACCCTATTCTCTGTATAGAAACACACCTATGAAACCCTATTCTCTGTATAGAAACACACCTATGAAACCCTATTCTCTGTATAGAATCACACCTGTTAAACACACCTATGAAACACAACTATGAAACCCTATTCTCTGTATAGAAACACACCTATGAAACACACCTATGAAACCCTATTCTCTGTATAGAAACACACCTATGAAACCCTATTCTCTGTATAGAATCACACCTGTTAAACACACCTATGAAACACAACTATGAAACCCTATTCTCTGTATAGAAACACACCTATGAAACCCTATTCTCTGTATAGAAACACACCTATGAAACCTTATTCTCTGTATAGAAACACACCTATGAAACCCTATTCTCTGTATAGAAACACACCTATGAAACCCTATTCTCTGTATAGAAACACACCTATGAAACACACCTATGAAACCCTATTCTCTGTATAGAAACACACCTATGAAACCCTATTCTCTGTATAGAAACACACCTATGAAACACACCTATGAAACCCTATTCTCTGTATAGAAACACACCTATGAAACCCTATTCTCTGTATAGAATCACACCTGTTAAACACACCTATGAAACACAACTATGAAACCCTATTCTCTGTATAGAAACACACCTATGAAACCCTATTCTCTGTATAGAAACACACCTATGAAACCTTATTCTCTGTATAGAAACACACCTGTTAAACACAATTATGAAACGCTATTCTCTGTATAGAAACACACCTATGAAACCTTATTCTCTGTATAGAAACACACCTATGAAACCCTATTCTCTGTATAGAATCACACCTATGAAACACACCTATGAAACCCTATTCTCTGTATAGAAACACACCTATGAAACCCTATTCTCTTTATAGTGTACTACTTTTGGCCAGAGCCCTTTGTGGGAATATGGTGCCATTTCAGATTTGTCCCTATACTCCCTGACTTCCACAATTCACCAATCAACTCACTGAGTCTCCCTGAGTCCTCAAACATGAACAGCTGAAATACTTAGTAACACTTTCCATGAGACACAATTAAGCAATAAGGCTCTGGAGGAAGTGAGATTTTTTCCATTATAAACTGGGTGGTTTGAGCCCTGAATTCTGATTGGCTGAAAGCCATGGTATATCAGACCGTATACCACGGGTATGACAAAACATTTAGTTTTACTGCTCTAATTACGTTGATAACGTAGTTAGTTAACTTAGTTTATAGTAGCACTAAGGCTCCTTGGGGGTTTGTGATATATGGCCAATATACCACGGCTAAGGGCTGTCCGGGCATTTCACATTGCCTAGTTCCTAAGAACAGCCCTTAGCCATGGTATATTGGCCATATACCACACCTCCTCGGGCCTTATGGCTTCAATATACCACAGCTAAGGGCTGTTATTACGCATGATGCCAAAGTGTAGTGCCTGAATACAGCTCTTATCCCTGGTATATTGGCCATATACCACAAACCACCAAGGTGCTTCATGTACAGCAGCCACACATTCTCTCTCTCTCTCTCTCTCTCTCTCTCTCTCTCTCTCTCTCTCTCTCTCTCTCTCTCTCTCTCTCTCTCTCTCTCTCTCTCTCTCTCTCTCTCTCTCTAGGAGACATGGTATTGGGCTGGGGATCCTAACGCAGCAGAGTTGGTGTTGAGTGGAACCCACTGTGTCGGAAATGAGCTGTCAATCCAACAGTGTCGCCGTAACAACCACATCCACTGTCCCCGGGGTGGCGGAGCTAAGGCTGCAGGGGTCACCTGTTCAGAGAGTGAGTCATCACAGCACACCTGTTCCACCTGGCTAGATCTCCACACCTGTTCCACCTGGCTAGATCTCCACACCTGTTCCACCTGGCTAGATCTCCACACCTGTTCCATCTGGCTAGATCTCCACACCTGTTCCACCTGGCTAGATCTCTACACCTGTTCCACCTGGCTAGATCTCTACACCTGTTCCACCTGGCTAGATCTCTACACCTGTTCCACCTGGCTACATTTACATTTACATTTAAGTCATTTAGCAGACGCTCTTATCCAGAGCGACTTACAAATTGGTGCATACACCTTATGACATCCAGTGGAACAGCCACTTACAATAGTGCATCTAAATCTTTTTAGGGGGGGGGTGAGAAGGATTACTTACCCTATCCTAGGTATTCCTTGAAGAGGTGGGGTTTCAGGTGTCTCCGGAAGGTGGTGATTGACTCCGCTGTCCTGGCGTCGTGAGGGAGACACCTGTTCCACCTGACTAGATCTTCACACCTGTTCCATCTGACTAGATCTCTACACCTGTTCCACCTGACTAGATCTTCACACCTGTTCCATCTGACTAGATCTCTACACCTGTTCCACCTGGCTAGATCTCTACACCTGTTCCACCTGGCTAGATCTCTACACCTGATCCACCTGACTAGATCTTCACACCTGTTCCATCTGACTAGATCTCCACACCTGTTCCATCTGACTAGATCTCTACACCTGTTCCACCTGGCTAGTTCTCCACACCTGTTCCATCTGACTAGATCTCCACACCTGTTCCATCTGACTAGATCTCCACACCTGTTCCATCTGACTAGATCTCCACACCTGTTCCATCTGACTAGATCTCCACACCTGTTCCACCTGGCTAGTTCTCCACACCTGTTCCATCTGTCTAGATCTCCACACCTGTTCCATCTGACTAGATCTCCACACCTGTTCCATCTGACTAGATCTCCGCACCTGTTCCATCTGGCTAGATCTCCACACCTGTTCCACCTGGCTAGTTCTCCACACCTGTTCCATCTGACTAGATCTCTACACCTGTGTAATCTTAAGAGATCCTTCCTAGGCTTCTGTTCAAAGATCACGAAATGGGAGAAAACAGTTTGTAACTGAAGTACCTGAAAACGTTTCTCCTTTTTTGCTTCCTGAAGGTGAACTCTGATTGATCTGACTGTTCAATCAATGAATCAAATTTATTTTATAAAGCTCTTTTAACATCATTAGTTGTCACAAAGTGCTTTACAGATAGGAAGCCTAACACCCCAGCCAGAACCACCTGCATTGCAACTGGTGAACCTCTAACCTACCCATCCCGTCTCCGTAGTGGCCCTTGCCCCAATGTTTCATGTAATACCTGGTTAACCTGTCACTCCGATATATGTTTAGATTAACCCTAACCTCTCACCCCTCTTCCCTGCCCTCTAGCTGCCCCTGACCTGGTACTAGATGCCCAACTGGTTCAGGAGACAGCCTACCTGGAGGACCGACCCCTACACCTGCTGACCTGTGCCAACGAGGAGAACTGTCTGTCGTCTTCCGCTGCCAGGATGAACTGGCCCTATGGACACCGCCGCCTGCTACGATTCTCCTCCAGGATCATGAACATGGGACGGGCTGACTTCAGACCTAGAGCTTCCAGGGAGTCTTGGACCTGGCATGCGTGTCACAGGTAAGGGGTGTTGTAGTAAGGGGTGTTGTAGTTCTAGTCTTTGGCATTGTGAACATGAAAACGGCTGACTTCAGACCTAGGGTTACCAAGGAGTCTTGGACCTGGCATGCGTGTCACAGGTAAGGGGTGTTGTAGTAAGGGGTGTTGTAGTTGTAGTCTTTGGCATTGTGTTGACTTCAGACCTAGGGTTACCAGGGAGTCTTTGGCATTGTGAACATGAAAAGTCTTTGGCATTGTGAACATGAAAACGGCTGACTTCAGACCTAGGGTTACCAGGGAGTCTTGGACCTGGCATGCGTGTCACAGGTAAGGGGTGTTGTAGTAAGGGGTGTTGTAGTTGTAGTCTTTGGCATTGTGAACATGAAAACGGCTGACTTCAGACCTAGGGTTACCAGGGAGTCTTGGACCTGGCAAGGGTGTTGTAGTAAGGGGTGTTGTAGTTGTAGTCTTTGGCATTGTGAACATGAAAACGGCTGACTTCAGACCTAGGGTTACCAGGGAGTCTTGGACCTGGCACACGTGTCACAGGTAAGGGGTGTTGTAGTAAGGGGTGTTGTAGTTGTAGTCTTTGGCATTGTGAACATGAAAACGGCTGACTTCAGACCTAGGGTTACCAGGGAGTCTTGGACCTGGCACACGTGTCACAGGTAAGGGGTGTTGTAGTAAGGGGTGTTGTAGTTGTAGTCTTTGGCACGGCTGACTTCAGACCTAGGGTTACCAGGGAGTCTTGGACCTGGCATGCGTGTCACAGGTAAGGGGTGTTGTAGTAAGGGGTGTTGTAGTTGTAGTCTTTGGCATTGTGAACATGAAAACGGCTGACTTCAGACCTAGGGTTACCAGGGAGTCTTTGACATGGCACGCATGTCACAGGTTCTGCGTGGGAGTCAGGGGCTTTGTAGTTCTAGAAGGCCATGTATTTGTTGTTCTGTTTCACTGCATGAAGGAATTGTTGTAGTTTTACAATGCATTGCCATATACTTAGTTTGTAGTATTTGAAATTCTCTGTTGCCATACTTGTCATGAGCTGCAGTACTACATCACTATACTCTATGGATGGGACGTGGGCAGTGGTATGAAGTACTTAAGTAAAAATACTTTCAAGGACTACTTTTTTGGGTATCTGTACTTTAATATTTATCTTTTTTACAACTTTTACTTTTCACTACATTCCTAAATATGATAATGTAATTTTTTACTACATACCTTTTCCCTAACTCTCAAAAGTACTCGTTACATTTTGAATGCTTAGCAGGACAGGAAAATGGTTAAATTCACACACTTCATGAGAACATCCCTGGTCATCAGTACTGCCTCTGATCTGGCGGACTCACTAAACAGAGAACATCCCTGGTCATCAGTACTGCCTCTGATCTGGCGGACTCACTGAACAGAGAACATCCCTGGTCATCAGTACTGCCTCTGATCTGGCGGACTCACTAAACAGAGAACATCCCTGGTCATCAGTACTGCCTCTGATCTGGCGGACTCACTAAACAGAGAACATCCCTGGTCATCAGTACTGCCTCTGATCTGGCGGACTCACTAAACAGAGAACATCCCTGGTCATCAGTACTGCCTCTGATCTGGAGGACTCACTAAACAGAGAACATCCCTGGTCATCTCTACTGCCTCTGATCTGGCGGACTCACTAAACAGAGAACGTCCCTGGTCATCTCTACTGCCTCTGATCTGGCGGACTCACTAAACAGAGAACATCCCTGGTCATCTCTACTGCCCCTGATCTGGCGGACTCACTAAACAGAGAACATCCCTGGTCATCAGTACTGCCTCTGATCTGGCGGACTCACTAAACAGAGAACATCCCTGGTCATCAGTACTGCCTCTGATCTGGCGGACTCACTAAACAGAGAACATCCCTGGTCATCAGTACTGCCTCTGATCTGGCGGACTCACTAAACAGAGAACATCCCTGGTCATCTCTACTGCCTCTGATCTGGCGGACTCACTAAACAGAGAACGTCCCTGGTCATCTCTACTGCCTCTGATCTGGCGGACTCACTAAACAGAGAACATCCCTGGTCATCTCTACTGCCCCTGATCTGGCGGACTCACTAAACAGAGAACATCCCTGGTCATCAGTACTGCCTCTGATCTGGCGGACTCACTAAACAGAGAACATCCCTGGTCATCAGTACTGCCTCTGATCTGGCGGACTCACTAAACAGAGAACATCCCTGGTCATCAGTACTGCCTCTGATCTGGCGGACTCACGAAACAGAGAACATCCCTGGTCATCTCTACTGCCTCTGATCTGGCGGACTCACTAAACAGAGAACATCCCTGGTCATCAGTACTGCCTCTGATCTGGCGGACTCACTAAACAGAGAACATCCCTGGTCATCAGTACTGCCTCTGATCTGGAGGACTCACTAAACAGAGAACATCCCTGGTCATCAGTACTGCCTCTGATCTGGCGGACTCACTAAACAGAGAACATCCCTGGTCATCAGTACTGCCTCTGATCTGGAGGACTCACTAAACAGAGAACATCCCTGGTCATCTCTACTGCCTCTGATCTGGCGGACTCACTAAACAGAGAACGTCCCTGGTCATCTCTACTGCCTCTGATCTGGCGGAGTCACTAAACAGAGAACATCCCTGGTCATCTCTACTGCCTCTGATCTGGCGGACTCACTAAACAGAGAACATCCCTGGTCATCTCTACTGCCCCTGATCTGGCGGACTCACTAAACAGAGAACATCCCTGGTCATCAGTACTGCCTCTGATCTGGCGGACTCACTAAACAGAGAACATCCCTGGTCATCAGTACTGCCTCTGATCTGGCGGACTCACTAAACAGAGAACATCCCTGGTCATCAGTACTGCCTCTGATCTGGCGGACTCACTAAACAGAGAACATCCCTGGTCATCAGTACTGCCTCTGATCTGGCGGACTCACTAAACAGAGAACATCCCTGGTCATCAGTACTGCCTCTGATCTGGCGGACTCACTAAACAGAGAACATCCCTGGTCATCAGTACTGCCTCTGATCTGGAGGACTCACTAAACAGAGAACATCCCTGGTCATCAGTACTGCCTCTGATCTGGCGGAGTCACTAAACAGAGAACATCCCTGGTCATCAGTACTGCCTCTGATCTGGCGGACTCACTAAACAGAGAACATCCCTGGTCATCAGTACTGCCTCTGATCTGGTGGACTCACTAAACAGAGAACATCCCTGGTCATCAGTACTGCCTCTGATCTGGAGGACTCACTAAACAGAGAACATCCCTGGTCATCAGTACTGCCTCTGATCTGGCGGACTCACTAAACAGAGAACATCCCTGGTCATCAGTACTGCCTCTGATCTGGAGGACTCACTAAACAGAGAACATCCCTGGTCATCTCTACTGCCTTTGATCTGGAGGACTCACTAAACAGAGAACGTCCCTGGTCATCTCTACTGCCTCTGATCTGGCGGACTCACTAAACAGAGAACATCCCTGGTCATCTCTACTGCCCCTGATCTGGCGGACTCACTAAACAGAGAACATCCCTGGTCATCAGTACTGCCTCTGATCTGGCGGACTCACTAAACAGAGAACATCCCTGGTCATCAGTACTGCCTCTGATCTGGCGGACTCACTAAACAGAGAACATCCCTGGTCATCAGTACGGCCTCTGATCTGGCGGACTCACTAAACAGAGAACATCCCTGGTCATCAGTATTGCCTCTGATCTGGCGGACTCACTAAACAGAGAACATCCCTGGTCATCAGTACTGCCTCTGATCTGGAGGACTCACTAAACAGAGAACATCCCTGGTCATCTCTACTGCCTCTGATCTGGCGGACTCACTAAACAGAGAACGTCCCTGGTCATCTCTACTGCCTCTGATCTGGCGGACTCACTAAACAGAGAACATCCCTGGTCATCTCTACTGCCCCTGATCTGGCGGACTCACTAAACAGAGAACATCCCTGGTCATCAGTACTTCCTCTGATCTGGCGGACTCACTAAACAGAGAACATCCCTGGTCATCAGTACTGCCTCTGATCTGGCGGACTCACTAAACAGAGAACATCCCTGGTCATCAGTACTGCCTCTGATCTGGCGGACTCACTAAACAGAGAACATCCCTGGTCATCAGTACTGCCTCTGATCTGGAGGACTCACTAAACAGAGAACATCCCTGGTCATCAGTACTGCCTCTGATCTGGAGGACTCACTAAACAGAGAACATCCCTGGTCATCAGTACTGCCTCTGATCTGGAGGACTCACTAAACAGAGAACATCCCTGGTCATCAGTACTGCCTCTGATCTGGAGGACTCACTAAACAGAGAACATCCCTGGTCATCAGTACTGCCTCTGATCTGGCGGACTCACGAAACAGAGAACATCCCTGGTCATCTCTACTGCCTCTGATCTGGCGGACTCACTAAACAGAGAACATCCCTGGTCATCAGTACTGCCTCTGATCTGGCGGACTCACTAAACAGAGAACATCCCTGGTCATCAGTACTGCCTCTGATCTGGAGGACTCACTAAACAGAGAACATCCCTGGTCATCAGTACTGCCTCTGATCTGGCGGACTCACTAAACAGAGAACATCCCTGGTCATCAGTACTGCCTCTGATCTGGAGGACTCACTAAACAGAGAACATCCCTGGTCATCTCTACTGCCTCTGATCTGGCGGACTCACTAAACAGAGAACGTCCCTGGTCATCTCTACTGCCTCTGATCTGGCGGACTCACTAAACAGAGAACGTCCCTGGTCATCTCCAAAACTCTTGAACGTGCCGTCCTTGGCCAGCTCTCCCGCTATCTCTCTCAGAATGACCTTCTTGATCCAAATCAGTCAGGTTTCAAGACTAGTCATTCAACTGAGACTGCTCTTCTCTGTATCACGGAGGCGCTCCGCACTGCTAAAGCTAACTCTCTCTCCTCTGCTCTCATCCTTCTAGACCTATCGGCTGCCTTCGATACTGTGAACCATCAGATCCTCCTCTCCACCCTCTCCGAGTTGGGCATCTCCGGCGCGGCCCACGCTTGGATTGCGTCCTACCTGACAGGTCGCTCCTACCAGGTGGCGTGGCGAGAATCTGTCTCCTCACCACACGCTCTCACCACTGGTGTCCCCCAGGGCTCTGTTCTAGGCCCTCTCCTATTCTCGCTATATACCAAGTCACTTGGCTCTGTCATAACCTCACATGGTCTCTCCTATCATTGCTATGCAGACGACACACAATTAATCTTCTCCTTTCCCCCTTCTGATGACCAGGTGGCGAATCGCATCTCTGCATGTCTGGCAGACATATCAGTGTGGATGACGGATCACCACCTCAAGCTGAACCTCGACAAGACGGAGCTCCTCTTCCTCCCGGGGAAGGACTGCCCGTTCCATGATCTCGCCATCACGGTTGACAACTCCATTGTGTCCTCCTCCCAGAGCGCTAAGAACCTTGGCGTGATCCTGGACAACACCCTGTCGTTCTCAACTAACATCAAGGCGGTGGCCCGTTCCTGTAGGTTCATGCTCTACAACATCCGCAGAGTACGACCCTGCCTCACACAGGAAGCGGCGCAGGTCCTAATCCAGGCACTTGTCATCTCCCGTCTGGATTACTGCAACTCGCTGTTGGCTGGGCTCCCTGCCTGTGCCATTAAACCCCTACAACTCACCCAGAACGCCGCAGCCCGTCTGGTGTTCAACCTTCCCAAGTTCTCTCACGTCACCCCGCTCCTCCGCTCTCTCCACTGGCTTCCAGTTGAAGCTCGCATCCGCTACAAGACCATGGTGCTTGCCTACGGAGCTGTGAGGGGAACGGCACCTCAGTACCTCCAGGCTCTGATCAGGCCCTACACCCAAACAAGGGCACTGCGTTCATCCACCTCTGGCCTGCTCGCCTCCCTACCACTGAGGAAGTACAGTTCCCGCTCAGCCCAGTCAAAACTGTTCGCTGCTCTGGCCCCCAATGGTGGAACAAACTCCCTCATGACGCCAGGACAGCGGAGTCAATCACCACCTTCCGGAGACACCTGAAACCCCTCTTTAAGGAATACCTAGGATAGGATAAAGTAATCCTTCTCACCCCCCTTAAAAGATTTAGATGCACTATTGTAAAGTGGCTGTTCCACTGGATGTCATAAGGTGAATGCACCAATTTGTAAGTCGCTCTGGATAAGAGCGTCTGCTAAATGACTTAAATGTAAATGTAAATGTAAATCTCTACTGCCTCTGATCTGGCGGACTCACTAAACAGAGAACGTCCCTGGTCATCTCTACTGCCCCTGATCTGGCGGACTCACTAAACAGAGAACATCCCTGGTCATCAGTACTGCCTCTGATCTGGCGGACTCACTAAACAGAGAACATCCCTGGTCATCAGTACTGCCTCTGATCTGGCGGACTCACTAAACAGAGAACATCCCTGGTCATCAGTACTGCCTCTGATCTGGCGGACTCACTAAACAGAGAACATCCCTGGTCATCAGTACTGCCTCTGATCTGGCGGACTCACTAAACAGAGAACATCCCTGGTCATCAGTACTGCCTCTGATCTGGAGGACTCACTAAACAGAGAACATCCCTGGTCATCAGTACTGCCTCTGATCTGGAGGACTCACTAAACAGAGAACATTCCTGGTCATCAGTACTGCCTCTGATCTGGCGGACTCACTAAACAGAGAACATCCCTGGTCATCAGTACTGCCTCTGATCTGGCGGACTCACTAAACAGAGAACATCCCTGGTCATCAGTACTGCCTCTGATCTGGCGGACTCACTAAACAGAGAACATTCCTGGTCATCAGTACTGCCTCTGATCTGGCGGACTCACTAAACAGAGAACATCCCTGGTCATCAGTACTGCCTCTGATCTGGCGGACTCACTAAACAGAGAACATCCCTGGTCATCAGTATTGCCTCTGATCTGGCAGACTCACTAAACACAAATGCTTTGTTTGTTTGACACTTAAGTATATTTTAGCAATAACATTTACTTTTGATAGATAAATATATTTAAAACCAAATAATCTTTGACTTTTACTCAAGTAGTATTTTACTGGGTACTTTCACTTTTATTTGAGTAATTTTCTGTTAAGGTATCTTTACTTCTACTCAAGTATGACAATTGGGTGCTTTTTCCACCACTGCTTGTGGGTGTACTTTCACATATCCCCTGTATGACCTGGTTCCTGGAGCGTGAGGTACCCTGATCCGTGCTCTAAAACAAACTGACCCTGACTGAAACGAATCCTGGACCTGGTGAGTTAGGATTAGGAGTTAAGGTACTTTCACATATCCCCTGTATGACCTGGTTCCTGGAGCGTGGGGTTCCCTGATCCGTGCTCTAAAACAAACTGACCCTGACTGAAACGAATCCTGGACCTGGTGAGTAGTGGGTACAAGATTCAGGACCAGAAGTGCGAGTCGTGTTGAACTTGTTGTCAGTTGCAAACAAGCTAGCTTGCTAGCATCATGTAGAATGTACATTTTGCTAATCACATCCTGAAACAGTTACTTTCAGGTCTTGTGAAAACAAAACCTATTCTGTAGAATTCTCAAAAACACTGTAGGAAACCGAATCAGGGAACTGAATTCCATATGTAAAAACGCCCTTAGTAACAGTCCCTTAGTAACAGTCCATTAGTAACAGTCCCTTTCGTTACATTCCCTTAGTTACAGTCAGTTAAAGTCCCTTAGTGACAGTCAAAGGGAGGCTGCTGGAGTCCTTGGTCATTATAAGTGGTTGGTAGTGGAAGTTGTGGTTTTGGATGACCATGTTACAGGTAAATGGTTACATTACCTCAAGGAGTTATGGAAACCAACACCACAGACTTCCATTTTACAGCTGTAATGACCCTTGTGGTACATAATTGTTCTGTGTGGAATGAGTAAGGTCTTATTGACTTGAACTGCATTTAATTGATTTAGTTACAGGTTAGAAAGCATGTAAAAGTATGATCTAATTGTCATTAAGTACAATACATGCTGTTTGGCAGAAACTTACAGAAACTAATGGTCCACATAAAGCTTTTCTTCGATAATGTTATGGATAGACTTATGGAAAATGCCCGTTTTGGGGGAAAAAACAGTTCATTTTGCTGTTATGTTATGCTTATCTCTTAGTGGATGTCATTGCTAAGTATATTGCAAACGAATGACCCATCACTTTTATAGCCTCATTTTTCATATAACACATTTCATGCAATTCTACTCATTTTGCCTTAGGGTGGAGTAACATTTTCTTCAGTTTTAAAGCGAATTACCTGCAATTGTAGACATTTTGCCATGTTAATATGATTTCTGAGTGAGCGTGACTAGCAAAATCAATGGGGGCCCCCTGGATATCAGGGCCCCCTGGAGGTCAGGGCTCCCTGGAGGTCAGGGCCCACCTGGAGATCTGCCATGCGTGTCTTGTGGGTATCCGGCCATGATCACGACACCTTTAGATAGATAGCTGCGCTAGACTAACTTACAAATTAATTTTTTTTAACTGACTTTGCTAATTGAGTGACTGTTAGTTTATTTATTTTTTTATTTCACCTTTATTTAACCAGGTAGGCTAGTTGAGAACAAGTTCTCATTTGCAACTGCGACCTGGCCAAGATAAAGCATAGCAGTGTGAACAGACAACACAGAGTTACACATGGAGTAAACAATTAACAAGTCAATAACACAGTAGAAAAAAAGGGGAGTCTATATACAATGTGTGCAAAAGGCATGAGGAGGTAGGCGAATAATTACAATTTTGCAGATTAACACTGGAGTGATAAATGATCAGATGGTCATGTACATGTAGAGATATTGGTGTGCAAAAGAGCAGAAAAGTAAATAAATAAAAACAGTGTGGGGATGAGGTAGGTGAAAATGGGTGGGCTATTTACCAATAGACTATGTACAGCTGCAGCGATCGGTTAGCTGCTCAGATAGCTGATGTTTGAAGTTGGTGAGGGAGATAAAAGTCTCCAACTTCAGCGATTTTTGCAATTCGTTCCAGTCACAGGCAGCAGAGTACTGGAACGAAAGGCGGCCACGTGAGGTGTTGGCTTTAGGGATGATCAGTGAGATACACCTGCTGGAGCGCGTGCTACAGATGGGTGTTGCCATCGTGACCAGTGAACTGAGATAAGGCGGAGCTTTACCTAGCATGGACATGTAGATGACCTGGAGCCAGTGGGTCTGGCGACGAATATGTAGCGGGGGCCAGCCGACTAGAGCATACAAGTCGCAGTGGTGGGTGGTATAAGGTGCTTTAGTGACAAAATGGATGGCACTGTGATAAACTGCATCCAGTTTGCTGAGTAGAGTGTTGGAAGCAATTTTGTAGATGACATCGCCGAAGTCGAGGATCGGTAGGATAGTCAGTTTTACTAGGGTAAGCTTGGCGGCGTGAGTGAAGGAGGTTTTGTTGCGGAATAGAAAGCCGACTCTAGATTTGATTTTCGATTGGAGATGTTTGATATTTTTTTATTTATTTAATTTTACCTTTATTTTACTAGGCAAGTCAGTTAAGAACAAATTCTCTATATGAGTCTGGAAGGAGAGTTTGCAGTCTAGCCAGACACCTAGGTACTTATAGATGTCCACATATTCAAGGTCGGAACTATCCAGGGTGGGGATGCTAGTTGGGCATGCGGGTGCAGGCAGCGATCGGTTGAAAAGCATGCATTTGGTTTTACTAGCGTTTAAGAGCAGTTGGAGGCCACGGAAGGAGTGTTGTATGGCATTGAAGCTCGTTTGGAGGTTAGATAGCACAGTGTCCAATGACGGGCCGAAATTATATAGAATGGTGTCGTCTGCATAGAGGTAGATCCGGGAATCGCCCGCAGCAAGAGCAACATCATTGATATATATACAGAGAAAAGAGTCGGCCCGAGAATTGAACCATAGAGACTGCCAGAGGACTGGACAGCATGCCCTCCGATTTGACACACTGAACTCTGTCTGCAAAGTAATTGGTGAACCAGGCAAGGCAGTCATCCGAAAAACCGAGGCTACTGAGTCTGCCGATAAGAATATGGTGATTGACAGAGTCGAAAGCCTTGGCAAGGTCGATGAAGACGGCTGCACAGTACTGTCTTTTATCGATGGCGGTTATGATATCGTTTAGTACCTTGAGTGTGGCTGAGGTGCACCCGTGACCGGCTCGGAAACCAGATTGCACAGCGGAGAAGGTACGGTGGGATTCGAGATGGTCAGTGACCTGTTTGTTGACTTGGCTTTCGAAGACTTTAGATAGGCAGGGCAGGATGGATATAGGTCTGTAACAGTTTGGGTCCAGGGTGTCTCCCCCTTTGAAGAGGGGGATGACTGCAGCAGCTTTCCAATCCTTGGGGATCTCAGACGATATGAAAGAGAGGTTGAACAGGCTGGTAATAGGGGTTGCGACAATGGCGGCAGATAGTTTCAGAAATAGAGGGTCCAGATTGTCAAGCCCAGCTGATTTATACGGGTCCAGGTTTTGCAGCTCTTTCAGAACATCTGCTATCTGGATTTGGGTAAAGGAGAACCTGGAGAGGCTTGGGCGAGGAGCTGCGGGGGGGGGCGGAGCTGTTGGCCGAGGTTGGAGTAGCCAGGCGGAAGGCATGGCCAGCCGTTGAGAAATGCTTGTTGAAGTTTTCGATAATCATGGATTTATCGGTGGTGACCGTGTTACCTAGCCTCAGTGCTGTGGGCAGCTGGGAGGAGGTGCTCTTGTTCTCCATGGACTTCACAGTGTCCCAGAACTTTTTGGTGTTGGAGCTACAGGATGCAAACTTCTGCCTGAAGAAGCTGGCCTTAGCTTTCCTGAATTACTGCGTGTATTGGTTCCTGACTTCCCTGAACAGTTGCATATCGTGGGGACTATTCAATGCTATTGCAGTCCGCCACAGGATGTTTTTGTGCTGGTCGAGGGCAGTCAGGTCTGGAGTGAACCAAGGGCTGTATCTGTTCTTCGTTCTGCATTTTTTGAACGGAGCATGCTTATCTAAAATGGTGAGGAAGTTACTTTTAAAGAATGACCAGGCATCCTCAACTGACGGGATGAGGTCAATGTCCTTCCAGGATACCCGGGCCAGGTCGATTAGAAAGGCCTGCTCACAGAAGTGAGGGAGCGTTTTAAGGAGCGTTTGACAGTGATGAGGGGTGGTCGTTTGACTGCGGCTCCGTAGCGGATACAGGCAATGAGGCAGTGATCGCTGAGATCCTGGTTGAAGACAGCGGAGGTGTATTTGGAGGGCCAGTTGGTCAGGATGACGTCTATGAGGGTGCCCTTGCTTACAGAGTTAGGGTTGTACCTGGTGGGTTCCTTGATGCTTTGTGTGAGATTGAGGGCATCTAGCTTAGATTGTAGGACTGCCGGGGTGTTAAGCATATCCCAGTTTAGGTCACCTAACAGAACAAACTCTGAAGCTAGATGGGGGGCGATCAATTCACAAATGGTGTCCAGGGCACAGCTGGGAGCTGAGGGGGGTCGGTAGCAGGCGGCAACAGTGAGAGACTTATTTCTGGAGAGAGTCATTTTCAAAATTAGTAGTTCGAACTGTTTGGGTATGGACCTGGAAAGTATGGCATTACTTTGCAGGCTATCTCTGCAGTAGACTGCAACTCCTCCCCCTTTGGCAGTTCTATCTTGACGGAAGATGTTATAGTTGGGTATGAAAATCTCAGAATTTTTGGTGGCCTTCCTGAGCCAGGATTCAGACACGGCAAGGACATCAGGGTTAGCAGAGTGTGCTAAAGCAGTGAGTAAAACAAACTTAGGGAGGAGGCTTCTGATGTTGACATGCATGAAACCAAGGCTTTTTCGATCACAGAAGTCAACAAATGAGGGTGCCTGGGGACATGCAGGGCCTGGGTTTACCTCCACATCACCCGCGGAACAGAGGAGTAGTATGAGGGTGCGGCTAAAGGCTATCAAAACTGGTCGCCTAGAGCGTTGGGGACAGAGAATAAGTGGAGCAAGTTTCTGGGCATGGTAGAATATATTCAGGGCATAATGCGCAGACAGGGGTATGGTGGGGTGCAGGTACAGCGGAGGTAAGCCCAGGCACTGGGTGATGATGAGAGAGGTTGTATCTCTGGACATGCTGGTTGTAATGGGTGAGGTCACCGCATGTGTGGGAGGTGGGACAAAGGAGGTATCAGGGGTATGAAGAGTGGAACGAGGGGCTACATTGTGAACTAAAACAATGATAACTAACCTGAGCAACAGTATACAAGGCATATTGACATTTGAGAGAGACATACAGCGAGGCATACAGTAATCACAGGTTGAATTGTTGAATTGGGAAAGCTAGCTAAAACAGTAGGTGAGACAACAACAGCTAATCAGCTAGCACAACAACAGCAGGTAAAATGGCGTTGACTAGGCAACGGGGCCGACAGATAAAACAAACAAGCAGAATGGAGTACCGTGATTAATGGACAGTCCAGCGTGCATCAGCTATGTAGCCAAGTGATCAGTGTCCAGGGGGCAGCGGTGGATGGGGCAGGGAATCTGGACTGGCGAGTGTTATCCAGGTAAAAAAACTAACAATGTCTAAATAGCTTGTAGCTAGTTAGCTGGTTAGCTTCTGGGGGTTCTTGAGTGTGTTCTAAAAATGAAAAATAATAGCGATTCCGTATCACATTGGGTGAGGCAGGTTTCCGGAAGGTATAAACAAATTAAAAATCGGAAAGAGATAGAAAGTACATATGGGTCCAGTGAGTGTTTGGGACGCGGCGATGCAGATGGTTAGCAGGCCTGTGCTAACAAGCTAACAGTTAGCAGGCCGGGGTAAACAAGGTAGCAGTTAGCGGACCAGGGCTAAACAAGCTAGCAGTTAGCAGGCCGAATTAGCAAGCAAGGAGATAGCAAGGGCTAGAGAGTTAGCCTTTGGGGGACGTCGCGATGGGGTGAGTCTGTTTATTCCTCTTCATGCGGTGACATCGATAGACCGGTCGTGGGCCCGGGTATTGTAGCCCAGGAGTATGCTACGGTGGCAAGCACAGGTGCTCTGGCCGGGCTAGCTTCAAGCTAAGTGGGTGGAAACGCTAGCCAGGAGTAATCATCCGGGGTTGCGGTTTAGCTAGATAGCTAGTTGTGAAGATCCAGCTGAAAAATGTTCCGTTTGCGGTGGGAATCCGGGGATAAAAAATAAATAGGTCCGTTATGCTCTGGTTAGCGTCGCGTTGTTCCAACTGGCGAGAGCTTTCCGAGCTAAAGGTTAGCTGATGACCGGTTAGCTGAAGACCGCTAGCATAGCTGGTGGTTAGCTGGCTAGCTTCAGTTGAGGGGTTCTGGTTCCGAAGTAAATATAAATACTTTAGGAAAAGTAGCTACATTGGGTGAGGCGGGTTGCAGGAGAGTATTTGGAAGCTTAGGTTTAGCAAAATGTTTTTAAAGATATGCGAAGAAAAATATGTAAAAACGAAAAAGAAACAATATATATACAAGGGACACGATACGACAGGACGACTTACTGCTACGCCATCTTATGTCAGTGACTGACATAAGAGAACAACTGCTGCATAACCAAATGTCTGAACCTTGTATATTCTACTACTGTTACCCTCAAATTAAGTTGAGACTCAGTGGTCGGTGCTAAAAGCGACCTCTTATGTCACTTATGCCCGGAGCCGTGTGCCTGTGTGTACTGTATGTGTGTTCACCAGGAATGCATGAATGTGTGTGTCGGTGAGTTTCAAAGCCCCCCCATTCACTGTGAGTGTGTAAACAGGTCTGTGTGTGAGCGGTTCAACCTAGCAAGTTCTAGAACAAGCTTCTTTGAGAGGTGTTCCTCTGCCACATGTTCTTATGTTGAGATCACTGGGCTACCAGCCATAGGGAGCTACTGTTCTGATTCCCACACATACACACACCAGCCAGGTCACCCGCGATACCAGTCAGTATTCAACGTCCATCCATGCCTGAGGACATGGGGAGATGATGTGGAAACTGACCACTAGGGGCAACAGTGAGCACTGTTACCTTCACATTGGTTTCGGTTTTGCAAGGGTGTTGTGGACGGGCATAACCTTAAATACTTTGAGAAACATGGATCAACGTCTAGTTCTAATGTGAGACTGGGAGAGCCAGTTGCACGCACACACACACACACACACACACACACACACACACACACACACACACACACACACACACACACACACACACACACACACACACACACACACACACACACACACACACACACACACACACACACACACACACACACACACACACACACACACACACACACACACACACACACACACACACACACACACACACACACACACACACCCTAACCAGCCCTTTTATTCTACGTTACCAGGCACTACCACAGCATTGAGGTGTTCACCCACTATGACCTGCTGACTCTGAATGGGACCAGGATAGCAGAGGGACACAAGGCCAGCTTCTGTCTGGAGGATACATACTGCCCTGAAGGTAATAACACCTGTTATTAACATTCATACATACTGCCCTGAAGGTAATAACACCTGTTATTAACATTCATACATACTGCCCTGAAGGTAATAACACCTGTTATTAACATTCATACATACTGCCATGAAGGTAATAACACCTGTTATTAACATTCATACATACTGCCCTGAAGGTAATAACACCTGTTATTAACATTCATACATACTGCCCTGAAGGTAATAACACCTGTTATTAACATTCATACATACTGCCCTGAAGGTAATAACACCTGTTATTAACATTCATACATACTGCCCTGAAGGTAATAACACATGTTATTAACATTCATACATACTGCCCTGAAGGTAATAACACATGTTATTAACATTCATACATACTGCCCTGAAGGTAATAACACCTGTTATTAACATTCATACATACTGCCCTGAAGGTAATAACACCTGTTATTAACATTCATACATACTGCCCTGAAGGTAATAACACCTGTTATTAACATTCAACATATTCATACATACATACTGCCCTGAAGGTAATAACACCTGTTATTAACATTCATACATACTGCCCTGAAGGTAATAACACCTGTTATTAACATTCATACATACTGCCCTGAAGGTAATAACACCTGTTATTAACATTCATGAAGGTAATAACACCTGTTATTAACATTCATACATACTGCCCTGAAGGTAATAACACCTGTTATTAACATTCATACATACTGCCCTGAAGGTAATAACACCTGTTATTAACATTCATACATACTGCCCTGAAGGTAATAACACATGTTATTAACATGCATAACACCTAATGTCACATGTTATTAACATTCATACATATCACTCTGAGGTTAATAACACCTGTTATTAACATGGATAGCACCTCATGCCACATGTTATTAACATTCATAATATGGCAATGTCACCTGCTATTAACATTTATATCAAGCATTTATTTCAAACAACTTGGCTTCATATGCTGTCCATGACCTAAACTATTCCTGGACCATGGTTATTTTTCTTTTTGAATAGCTGAAACTGGCTCCTAAAAGCATCAAGCTGAAGAGTAAAGTCACTGTTCTTGTCTGTGTGTCAGGTCTGCATAAGCGTTTCTCCTGCTACAACATGGGCGATCAGGGCATCTCAGTGGGCTGCTGGGATACGTACCGCCACGACATCGACTGTCAGTGGATCGACATCACCGATGTTAAGCCTGGAGACTACATATTCCAGGTACATACACACACCTGCGCTTGATTCAGCTTGGAGTTTCCACTTTTTACATGATCCCATTGGTCCCTTTTTACCACACAAAACAATTAAAGTATGTTGAAGTATTTAACATGTATGTGACCGAGGTCTGCAGACCACCCTCTGTGTTACCATGAGAGACAGCCATGTTGTACACACACACACACACACACACACACACACACACACACACACACACACACACACACACACACACACACACACACACACACACACACACACACACACACACACACACACACACACACACACATATGGCTGTACAACATGGCTGTCTCTCATGTTAACACAGAGGGTGGTCTGCAGACCTCAGTCACATACTTGTTAAATACTTCAACATACTTTAATTGTTTTGCACACACACACAGACAGCCAGACAGACAGACAGACACTCTCCATCTCTGTCATTACCCTGTCTCATGTTAATCAGCTGTGTCCTTGTGGGCGCCACCTCAGTACACTCCAACTCCCATCAGCCACCACGTCTGTCTCACATTACCAATCCCAGTATGCCGTCCCTGGGGGCAATTAGGCTTTCGATAATTTTTATATCTCTAAGCCATGGGTTACAGTGAAACTCGCTATCTGTTAATGAGAGGAGGGTTATGGTGAAACTAGCACCCCCATAATTACTAATAGTACTATCTAATCACTCTCTATTAATGAGAGGAGGGTTATGGTGAAACTAGCACCCCGTAATTACTAATAGTACTATCTAATCACTCTCTATTAATGAGAGGAGGGTTATGGTGAAACTAGCACCCCCTTAATTACTAATAGTACTACCTAATCACTCTCTATTAATGAGAGGAGGGTTATGGTGAAACTAGCACCCCCTTAATTACTAATAGTACTATCTAATCACTCTCTGTTAATGAGAGGAGGGTTATGGTGAAACTAGCACCCCTGTAATTACTAATAGTACTATCTAATCACTCTCTATTAATGAGAGGAGGGTTATGGTGAAACTAGCACCCCCCTAATAACTTACTAAGGGTTAGTGAAACTACTAGCGAATCACTCCCTGTTAATGAGAGGAGGGTTATGGTGAAACTAGCACCCCCTTAATTACTAATAGTACTAGCGAATCACTCCCTGTTAATGAGAGGAGGGTTATGGTGAAACTAGCACCCCTGTAATTACTAATAGTACTATCTAATCACTCTCTATTAATGAGAGGAGGGTTATGGTGAAACTAGCACCCCCTTAATTACTAATAGTACTACCTAATCACTCTCTGTTAATGAGAGGAGGGTTATGGTGAAACTAGCACCCCCTTAATTACTAATAGTACTACCTAATCACTCTCTGTTAATGAGAGGAGGGTTATGGTGAAACTAGCACCCCTGTAATTACTAATAGTACTATCTAATCACTCTCTATTAATGAGAGGAGGGTTATGGTGAAACTAGCACCCCTGTAATTACTAATAGTACTATCTAATCACTCTCTATTAATGAGAGGAGGGTTATGGTGAAACTAGCACCCCTGTAATTACTAATAGTACTATCTAATCACTCTCTATTAATGAGAGGAGGGTTATGGTGAAACTAGCACCCCCTTTAATTACTAATAGTACTAGCGAATCACTCCCTGTTAATGAGAGGAGGGTTATGGTGAAACTCGTTCCCTTAATGACTGTGCTACCTATGCCATGGGAGTCGGTTGAGAGGTTACAGTGAAAAGTGTCTCAGCCTGTTTTATTTAGTCCCCCTCCATGTCCATATGATAGATGTACACACACGCTCACGGGGACACACACACGCTCACGGGGACACACACACGCTTTATGTGTGTATTTTAGACATGTAGAGCAGGGCGTAATTACAAGTGGTGGCCATGCAACTGCTGTGAGAAGAAAAGGAGTTGAGGAAGAGAGGAGAGAAGAAAACAGGAGAAGAAGAGGAGGACATGAGTGAGAAGAGGAGGACAGGAGAAGAGGACAGGAGTGAGAAGAGGAGGACAGGAGAAGAGGAGGACAGGAGAAGAGCAGAACAGGAGTGAGAAGAGGAGTACAGTAGTGAGAAGAGGAGGACAGGAGTAAGAAGAGGAGGACAGGAGAAGAGGAGGGCAGGAGAAGAGTACAGGAGTGAGAAGAGGAGGACAGGAGTAAGAAGAGCAGGACAGGTGAAGAGGAGGACAGGAGTGAGAAGAGGAGGTAAAGAGAAGAGGACAGGAGTGGGAAGAGGAGGACAGGAGAAGAGGAGGACAGGAGTGAGAAGAGGAGGACAGGAGAAGAGGACAGGAGTGAGAAGAGGAGGACAGGAGAAGGGGAGGACATGAGTGAGAAGAGGAGGACAGGAGAAGAGGACAGGAGTGAGAAGAGGAGGACAGGAGAAGAGGAGGACAGGAGAGGAGGAGAACAGGAGAAGAGGACAGGAGTGGGAAGAGGAGGACATGAGAAGAGGAGAACAGGAGTGAGAAGAGGAGGACAGGAGTGAGAAGAGGAGTACAGGAGTGAGAAGAGGAGGACAGGAGAAGAGGAGGACAGGAGAAGTGGAGAACAGGAGTGAGAAGAGGAGGACAGGAGTGAGAAGAGGAGGACAGGAGTGAGAAGAGGAGGACAGGAGTGAGAAGAGGAGGACAGGAGAAGAGGAGGACAGGAGTAAGTGAGAAGAGGAGGACAGGAGAAGAGGAGGACAGGAGTGAGAAGAGGAGGACAGGATTAGAGGAGGACAGGAGTGAGAAGAGGAGGACAGGAGAAGAGGAGGACAGGAGTGAGAAGAGGAGGACAGGAGAAGAGGAGAACAGGAGTGAGAAGAGGAGGACAGGAGAAGAGGAGGACAGGAGTGAGAAGAGGAGGACAGGAGAAGAGGAGGACAGGAGTGAGAAGAGGAGGACAGGAGAAGAGGACCGGAGTGAGAAGAGGAGGACAGGAGTGAGAAGAGGAGGACAGGAGAAGAGGAGGACAGGAGTGAGAAGAGGAGGACAGGAGTGAGAAGAGGAGGACAGGAGAAGAGGAGGACAGGAGTAAGTGAGAAGAGGAGGACAGGAGTGAGAAGAGGAGGACAGGAGTGAGAAGAGGAGGACAGGAATGAGTGAGCATGTAACTCTTTGAAAAAAGGGTTCCAAAAGGGTTCTTCAGCTGTCCCAATAGGAGAACCTTTTTGGTTCCAGGTAGAACCCTTTTGGGTTCCATGTAGAACCCTTTTCACAGAGGGTTCTACATGGAACCTAAAAGGATTGTACCTGGAACCCAACTAAAGGGTTCTCCAAAGGGTTATCCTATGGGGACAACCGAATAACCCTTCCAGTTGTCCAATCTCCAGTTGTTCAAACTCGAGGGCCTATTCAGTGGGGTGCACCGTTCAGGGCATTACATAACATTACATATCTACATTTGAGAGACATGGACTAAACGTTCCCCAATTACCCAAATGAACCCTCTATCATTGGACCCTTCTCCTTACAGTCAAGCACCACATTTTCATTTCTCCCCATGAAACTCTGTTGCTGTCCTGACAGGCCTTTTACTCACACCGTTACACATTCTGATGGCCACAAGCCAACCGACTACAGACGACAAAGTCCAACACTGTAATTCCTACAGAGTTGCCATCATGGCTAGTTTTTGAGCATTCACAAAGTTTTAAATATGTTTGTTAGGGGTTAAAGTTGTTTTCCTGTGTAGCTGGATGCAGCCTGTATTTAGAGTGGGTGTAGTACATTTACAGAGCAGCTATTAGGGATGATGGCTTCTCAGTATTATCACGGCGTGTGTGTGTGTGTGTGTGTGTGTGTGTGTGTGTGTGTGTGTGTGTGTGTGTGTGTGTGTGTGTTTGGTTGCCTGACTGTGTTTGTCCTCATCCTTGTGTGTGTGTGCGTTACAGAAGAGAATGGTTATGTCAGCAGCTGTGGATGTAGACTGGTGAATAACAGTCTATAAGAACATGGTAGAGCTCAGAATAGCACCTATTACAGACACTTATACAGTCACGGTTATGCTCTCTGTAACTACTGTACCTTCCTAACCACACACTAAATGACTCCCTTAATTCAGCTTTAGTCCTCAACATAAAGGTGTCCTTTAAAGGAGCCAGGAGTAATGTTCGCCCTTATGGTAAAATGCATTGAGACTTTTTTGTGATCAATTTATTTTTACAAGAGATTCAGACACTCAATGACAGGACAGAAACACGGAAGTGGGGAGCAAACAGGTTGAGGCTTCCTCTAAAATAGTTTTCTGTTATGACTCAAATGGTGTGAGATTCAGTTGGAATGGCAATCCCTTAGTCCTGTGACAAACCATACAATTACACAACTCTTCTTCTAAGGATGCACACTGTGTGGGTTGAGAATGTCTTTGTTACTCAATATTTATACTAAACTTACACAGCTTTCCATACAATAGTCATACAACTATTTACTGTATGAGTTTTCTTTAGGCTGCTATTACTGCTAATGTCTTCCAGTATGTCTTTCATGTTTCTCACAATGGGACAAACAATGGTTTTGTTACAGTGTCTGAACAGCTCTTCCAACTGAATGTTATTAAATAGCAAATGTGGATCTCTCTCTCTCTCACTCTCTCTCTCCCTTTCTTCATTCCTTCCACCTACCCATCCATCTTTCCTTCCTTCCTTCCTTCCACCTACCCATCCATCTTTCCTTCCTTCCTTCCACCTACCCATCCATCCATCTTTCCTTCCTTCCTTCCACCTACCCATCCATCTTTCCTTCCTTCCTTCCACCTACCCATCCATCCATCTTTCCTTCCTTCCTTCCACCTACCCATCCA